>NW_005871172.1:344875-397348 GCF_000147115.1 Myotis lucifugus | reverse complement strand
CACACAGAGGTCCAGGGGATTCCCCAGGGCAGTGGGGGTGAGGTGCGATCCTGAGGTGGGGGCGGGGAGTGGACACTCATTGTCTGGGCCTCTCACACTGCACAGAACCTCTCTAAATCACTCAGTGATCCCGTGAGCACACCAGAGGCACCTTCTACGAGTGAGTGTCCTGACATCTGAATTAATGGAGTTCCATGTCAGGAAAATAACTTGGTGTGGAACAACAGTGTTTCTTTAGAGAAGGAAAAACATTGGCTCTCTAGCATTTACCTCCTTCACGGAGAGGAGAGCGTGGGGGTTGCTGGCAGGTCAAGTGGAATATTCAGAATGGAAAACTGGAGGCTCCTCATAGCTCTTCCCTAATGGAAATCAGCGGACCCAGCAAAGCACGCTGGTGGCAGCAGGAGGGTCACGGTCCCTCGCCAGGTCACATGGACAGTGGCCGGGGAGGTTGAGGGCAGGATGGGAGCCCTGCGTTAGCGGTCCAGTCATTCCACAAGGGGGTAGGTGTGGGGACTGCCGCTGCGTGCTGTGTAGTCGTTTCTCAGGTCACTGTAGTGACAGAAAAGCTGTGGCGAGCTCCTCCCACATGTGTACCTACAGGACGGCAGGCGGGCGAAGCTCAGAGCAGTGGGAGGTAGGGAGTGAGCTCTGCTTTTAGGGGAGAAGCCAGGTCAGATGGCAATAATGCGAGTTAATATTTGCTTGGAATTTACCGTGTGCTGTGTGTGTGTACCAGAGATGTTCCTGACAGTCTGTGAAATAGATGTGGTCATTATCTTCTCTTCACATGAGAATGCTGAAGCTCAGAGGGTTAGCTGCTGGCCCAGGTCACTCTGCTGATGTCTGACATGGCAAGGACCCCGATCCGAGTCTGCCTGCCCCACTGCCCGCACACCTCTGCGCTTCTGCTCTGAGCTCTCCTCCCACTGAAATGTGCCCAAATCCAGAGGCTGGAACAATAGTATTAAATGACAGCGGAGTTCCTGCTAAGTGTTAGCCACTGGGCAGGGGCTTTATGCACGCGAATGAAATTAATCCTCACAACAACCCAGCAAGGTGGGTGTTTTTATTCCCATGAGATAGTGTCCAAGTTGAAATGAACCTCCCAAGTCACACAGCCACGAACAGGTAGATTCCGAATCTGAACCCAGGTTTATTGACTTCAACACTCCCTCCAAAGCATCATCCTGTGGGAACTGACTCCTTCAACAGGTATTTTTGAAGCACCTACCACATGCCAGGCACTGTGCTGGAGGGTAGGGAGTAGGCACCAAACAAAATTCTTGCCTTCATGGGACTGGCATTCTGGTGGAGAAAACAGACAGTAAACATGGAAGGAAGGAATTGAAGTTATTTAAAACATGAAACAGAGTAATGAGGCAGGCAGTGACTGTGGGAGCTGGGAGGGATCAGGAGGACCTGTCTTAACCACAGACCCCCCTCAGGGTGCTGCACTGGATGGAGACTGTAGGTGGGTGGAGTAGCAAGGGGACCAGTTAGGAGGTGATCACAATAGTCCAGGTCAGAGACAGGATGATGAGGTTTGTTGGTGGTCATGGGTGGGTGGGAGGTGATCGAATTCAGGATTTATTTTAAAGTGGATCAGCAAAATGTGTTGATAGATTGGATGTAGACCTAGACAGAGAGGGAGGAGTCAAGGGTGACTCCCAGATTTTGGCCTAAACAACCAGAGGGATGGGATTGCCAGTTGCTGAGAGGGGAAGACTAGGAGGTCAGGAATTTAATTTTATTATTTGTGTTTGAGACATTTATTCCCTGTCCAAGGGGAGATATTGAAAAACCGTTATGATGTGGGAGTCTGGAATTCCAGGGGTGTTCGCAGTAAGTATGGACCACATTTCTTCAAACCTAGGATGCCATTGACGGTAAGACCTCTGTTCTTTCATGCACCGCTAAGATAAAGCATTGCCAGTGAAGCTAGGACACGTGCCAACTTCAGAGATATTAAAATGCGTGTCTTGGAATCAATGGGATGCAGTGAGTTTGGGAGTGTCCAGTGTGTAGGTGGTTTTAAAGGTGGTGAGTGTGAGGACTGAGCTCCAGCAGAGTGTCAAGCAGGGACTCATGGTCCAGTTCCAGCCAAGTGCAACGTCAGGCTGTCAAAGCTCTTCTTCGCAGGCAGGTGCCCGGTGGTGCCTCCCTGTGGGGCTCAGCCCGAAGATGCCGAGCTCAGAGGTAGCCAGCCAGTGTTGCAACACACAGTATCCCACTGGCCTTGTCTACCTGGGTGTTGTCCAGAGGGCTGAATCTTTGGCTTATCTGGATTCAAACTTGACCCCAGTTTCGTCGTCAGTAATATATGCATATAATGTCTGCTCTACCCCCTCAAAACTGAGAAAACAAGCCAGCTTCTTCTTCTTCTGCATCTATAAAATTAAGCAGTTGGCCCTGCTGGCGTGGCTCAGTGGTTGAGCAACTGACCTGTGGACCAGGAGATCATGGTGCTATTCCCAGTCAGGACACATACATGGGTTTCGGGGTCTATTCCCAGTGTGGGGTGTGCAGAAGGCAGCCGATCAATGATTCTCTCTCATCATTGAAGTTTCTATCTCTCTTCCTCTCCCTTCATCTCTGAAACCAATAACGAATATTTTTAAAAAATGAAGAAGTTGGGCAGGGTGATCTCGGTACCCTCTTCTGTTTCAGGTATTATAATAACTATACTAGCTGCAGCACTTTGAGCATCTCCTAGGTGACATATCATTGTCAATCATCATAACAACCATTCAAGGTAACTATTATCATTCCCATTTCACAGATGAAGCAACTGAGACTGAGAAGAAGGCAGACAACTCACAGTCGTGCAGCAGGGTGTCTAAAGCAAGAGCTCTGGATTCCAGCAAGCTCCCTGCAAGCCCCCTGCCTGACTGCTGGGACTGACTGTAGTTCTTGAACTAAACTTAGCATCATAGCCAGAGTCCACAGACAACCTGTTCCCATAGGACGACAGTGGAACTTCAGGGTATTACCCCACATGAATGCATGAAGTAACTGGTCTCAGGGGCTCCCATGATCTCATGGAAATGGAGTGGCTTCTAGACAGGTTCATGGGGAGGGAACCGATGTTGGGTGTAGAGGTAACTCATACTCAGTCTTGTGGCCTCGGCGTCCAGTACTCTCTTGGACCACTTTCTTGCATGTCAAGGGCTGTTGTCTACAGGGAATGGTGCTGAATGGCTTCCCTTAGCCAGGGAGGAGCTGTCGAAGTCTAATTGGCCCTCTCTGTTGTCCGGAGAAAGTTTCCTGAACAGGAAGTGGAGGGGGAGAGTGGATTGCAGTGGGTTTGAGTGATGGTGCAAAGCTGGCCCTTGGCCTATGGCCCAGTCATGGAGCGGACCCCAGTCAGTTGCTGTCAGCATTTCAGCAGGACTGTAAGTGCAGACCAGGGCCTCTTAACCACGGCAGTATGGACATTTTGGGCCACATAAAGCTCTGTCGTGGGCGGCTGTCCTATGCTTTGTAGGATGTTAAGCAGCATCCCTGTTCGCCAGCCACCCCAGCTGAGACAACCAAAACCGTTTCCAGGCATTGTCAGTGTTGCCTGAGGGGGAAATTGCACCTCCCCCTTCCTCAGGGTTGAGACCCATTGATACAAACAGTGCTCCGGCTCCTGTGGAGGTTGTCAGCTGACTCCTCCTATGCAGGTCCTGGGGTCTTTCTGGGAGTTCTCCTCCCTGTGGCATCTGACTGCAGGGCAGGCTGAAAGTGGGACCCGGTTGTAACCAGGTTCTCCCTGCCTTCCAATACTTGTCCTAGTGGCAGAGCTCACACTGAAACCCCCTCCGTCACATGTGCTCTGTCTCACTACGGTCCATCTCTGCTGGGCGCCTTTGATCCTCAGAAACACCAAACCTGTTTCCACCTCAGGACGTTTGCACTTGCTGTTCCCCCTCCCTGGGCATCTTCTCATCCTTTGGGTCTCTGTTCACATGGCACCATCTTATGGGCCCTGCTTGATGATCATGCCAGGGACTCCCCTTGCATCTCTGTGCTGAGTTCCTTCGGAGCATTTTCCGTCCTCTGGTATCACCTTGTTCACTTAGCGGCTTGTTTATTTCTTATTTGTCTCCCCCACTAGATTGGAAGCTCTTGAATTCAGAAGCCTGTTCTAGTCACAGTGCCGGCTGCAGTGCATGGTCATCTCTGGTTGAATGCCTTTGGTGGGCACTTGTTGAAGACCTACTCTGTGCCAGGCTCTGTGCTAAGGGCTGAGAATGCCCAGGTGAACAGCAGGGTCCCTGGTCCCTGCCTCCCAGGAACTCAGTGCCTTGCGGGAGAGCACAGGAGGAGGTGAGGACAGGGAAGCACGGGAGCAGGGAAGAGCAGGGGTCCCTGCCTGGCAGGTGCGGGAAGCTCTCCAAGAGGTGGGCAGAGGAAGGGGGATGCTCAGCCTCTCAGAGGCATGGAGATCCAGGGGGTCCTGGGCGATGCCCAGGGGACTGGGAAGGAGCATGGCACAGATCTTGGCACTGCAGGGGCACAGGTACAACATCTAAAGCAGCTGGAGGTGGGGGTGGTGGACTAGATGAGGCCGACTCTGTGAGGCCTGGAGTCCCATAGGAGGAAACTTTGACCTTATCCTGCAGCAGAGAGGAGCCCTGGAGGCGGTGCAGGGGAGTGGTTGACAATGCAAGTTTTGAAGTTCATTTCAGATCTTGGTTCAAATTCTTATGTGACACTTCTGAACTGTGTGACTGGCCCAGCAATTTCATGTCTCTTTCTCTCTCTCTTTTATTTGGATAAAGTAAAATAGAAAACATTTTATTATTTTTTAAAATTTATCTTTATTGTGGAAAGTATTACAGATGTCCTCCATCTCTCCCCATTGGCCCCCCTCCACCCCGCACCCATCACCCCTCCCCAGGCCTACACTACACTGCTGTCTGTGACCATAGGTTATGCATATCTGCATACAAGTTCTTTGGTTGATCTCTTCCCGTGCCCCGCCCCCCCTCCACATTCACCACTCTGCTCCATGCTTCTATGTCTTTGTCTCCGAATCTCCGTTTTCTCATTTTGGAATTGGGGGTGACATTTATTTTGCTGATAAAAGGAGTGCTCAGCTCAGTGCCTGGCACAAGGTAAGCACTCAATAAATCACTGCGATTCCTAGTGACGTGGTTCACAGGAAACCACTGGAAGTTTTCCAAACAAACGAGGGATGTGATAGATGAGCAGGTAGCAGGATCACTCAGGCAGCAGGGTAGAGGGTAGCTTGGCAGTAGCCCTGGGAAAGCAGGTGAGACGGGAACCAGGGAGAACAGTTAGGAGGCTGCTGGAATGGAAAGGGAGGCAGAGGCGGGAGCGTGGGTCCTGGGACCTGGAGCATCTATGGTGAACTGTAGTGGCAGGAGGCATGGCCACACTTTGCCCCTCACAGTAAGGGTGTGGGGTTAGAGGAGGTCCTCAAGCCCGATGGGTAATAGAGATCTAGACCAGGACCAGGCAAAGACTACACTTCTTCCCTCAGCAGCTCACAGCCTCGCAGCCAACTCTGCATTCAGACAGCCCCCACGGTGGGAAGGGGCGGCTTGCATTTGTATCGGGTGATATACTTTTAATTAAAATGGTAATCATCTGAGCATTCCTTAAAGTTTTATGTTGGGAATTTGCCTTCTTGCAAGTGCTGCCCTAATTAGCATTCTCTTTATACCTTATTAATAAATTATATGTGAGTAGTTCACACACACACACACACACACACACACACACACACACACACACACCCCGGCCTTTGATCATAGAGTCTCATCATTCCTGAGCCAAACTCCATTCCCTGTTGACATTTAGGGTGCAGTGGGCCCAACCAGGCCTGGTGTGGGGGTTTGAGAATGCGAGTTCTTAATTAATTCCCAACAGTATGGGAAGCCATCTTCTTGCTGTCCTGCTGAGCCCCAGGTGAGCACACAACATAGATGCTTCCCAAGGTCAAGTGTGTGGAGCCCCTTGGGGGCAGACCCTTTGAGGAGGCCCCTAGAATTAGGCAGACAGGCCCTGATTCTGGGGCAGCAAACACGGAGACATTAGGACCCAGCACCATAGCAGGAGCAGAGAAGCCAATGGGCTGGCTCATAGGCTTCAACCCAGGCTCAGAAAGGTGAAGCAACCTGGAATATTACTCTGTCATGAAAAAGAAGAAAATCCTGCTATTTTCAACATCATGGCTGGACCTTGAAGGCATAATGTAAAGTGAAATAAGTTGAGAAAGACAAATACTATGTGATGACATTTATCCAGGGTAAGGCAAAAGTAAGTTTACAGTTGTTCATATGGGAAATAATACAATAAGTATTAAATAATAATATAAGAATAAACTCTGTGTTTCACATACTCAGAACTTTTGCCCCACTTGTATGTGGAATAAAAAACAAACAAACAAAAAACCCTAACTTATAGAGATAGAGAACAGATTGGTAGTTGCCAGGGTTGAAGGGTGGGGGTGAGGCAAATGGGTACAGGTGGTCAAAGGGCACAAGCTTCTAGTGATAAGATGAATAAGTCCTGGGATGTACTGTGCAACATGGTGAATAGGTTAACAATGCTGTTTTGTATAGCTAAAAGTTGCTGAGAGAGTAGATTTTTAAAAATATATATATTTTTATTGATCTCAGAGGGGAAGGGAGAGAGAGAGAGATAAAAACATCAATGATGAGAGAGATTTTCTGCCTCCGCACTGGGGATCTAGCCTGCAACCTGGGCATGTGTCCTGACCAGGAATTGAACCGTGACCTCTTGGTTCATAGGTCGATGCTCAACCACGGAGCCACACCAGCCGGGCAAGAGAGTAGATCTTTAAAGTTCTCACCACACACACGAATTGTAACTGGGGTGAGGAATATGTTAACTAACCTGATTGTGGTAATCATTTTGCAATATATAGGCATATCAAATTATGACATTGTATACTTTAAACTTACCCAATATTATATGTCAATTATATCGCTAAATATGGAAAAAAATAAAATAAAATTTTGCCAAGTTAGAAAAAAGAAAGCCAGTGGAACTGCAGGAGAATGCTGGTGGAGGCACTGCCATATGAGGGTTTCAGATAATTCTTAGCAACCGTAAATATGATAATATAGTAGCAATAACAATAATGGCAACACTAACAGCCAACAATAACAGTAGCAGCCAACATGCCCATGGCTGCTGTTCTCAGCATCCCCACAGCCTCACGAGGAAGGTCTGTTCATTTCACTCTCGTGTTTCGGCTGAGGAACTTGCCCAAGGCTTCCCGCCTAATGAATGCGGAATCTCTCAAGTCCCCTTTCAAGCACCTCGCCCTCCTGCTTCCCACTAGTAGATTCTACCTGCTGTCCCTTGGAGGCTGACAGTCGGTGTCACTTTATTTCAGTGCCGGGGCTTTGGAAGGGACCATCTGTCTGCAGCCACCAGGGGGGTCTTTCCTCCCGCTCCTGGGTGACTTCTGCATGCGGTCACCTTTGCTGTCCATTTCCAGGCCAGCTTGCCCACGTTCTGGACACAAGCTCACAGGAATGTCAGATCTGGTCTGAGTGTCTTTTTAAAGTCGACAGGCCTGGATCCAAGTCCTGCCTCTGCCACATTCTGTACGACCTTGGCGAGTTATTGAATTTTCCTCAGCTTCAGTTTCTATTCCCCTCAGATGGAAATAAGATAGCACCTGCGTCATAGGATGTGGTGAGGATCGAGAGGTGAAATGTATGGGAAGGAATTAGCCTGGAGGTCGTGTTTTCCAGGGAAAGCAGCCAAATCCCAGGGGAAAGAGCAACTTGGCAAGGTTACAAGGCTGCTGAGTGGAGGGGCCAGAACCCAGACGTGGGCCCCTCACCTCAGTCCACCTTTGGCAACACCTGTGCTCTGCAGTAGGTTTGATGAGAAATGCCACACAGAAAGCAATTCAGGCAAATAGAGCCTTCTAGTTTGCTTTTTGGTTCCCATATCTTTAAACCTCATTGGTGTTGGAAAGGCTGTGGTGAGGGCCAGTAACCCAGCCAAACCCTGACATCTCTAGAGCAGTCTGGCCCAGATGGCTCTCATCCATCATCCAGCTCAACCATGACCCATTCTGAGAGGCCTTTCCTGATCAATCCATCTTTGGAAGCTCGCCAATCATATCCTAGAACATTCCTTTGTTTTATTTTCAAATTCTAACTCTTTTTTTTGTGCTATTTAGGGCTATATTTTATTTGTGTACCTTTTTTTAAATTAAACATTTTATTTTGGAATAATTGTGGATTCACATGCTGCTGTAAGAAATAATGCAGAGAAATCCCGTGTGCTGATGGTAACATCTTGCAAAACCATAGTGCGATGATCACAACCAGGATACTGACATTGTCTGTCTTTTTAAAAAGTATATATTTCTTTCAACTAGAAACTAAGAGCCACCAAATCAGTGACTTTGTCCTGTTCAACAAATATGCCCAACATCCAGAACAGTGCCTGGCATATAGTAGGTGCTTAATAATTGTTTATTAAATATATGAATTAAAAATGTAATGTAAGAGCCCTCTGTCATTTTTCATCCTTTCCTCAATCTGGGGGTACATGGAGACTTTCCCCCTGTATGAATAATTTGAAGGGATCAATTTCCAGCTATACCACTTGTTTTTCTACAATTTTCCAAAACTGATCTCCCCAAGAAGGGGTTATACCCAAGAAGGGTTGAGACTCTTCTCCCACTTGACAAAAGTAGACCCTCCTTTATCCCAGATCTTACTGGGATGTTTGGCCCTGGGTTTTCGGACCCTGTGAGGTGTTAAACGAAGGGATAGATTGAAATGTTGGTGTGCAGTAAGCCTTCCGTCTTTCCCTAAATTGTGCGTTTCCCTGCATTAGCGAAGCGTGGCTCTGGGAATGTGGCCTTGGGCTTGTGTCTACTCTGAATCCGGAATAGACAAAGCAGGACAGGTTGGCGATGCTTATCTTTTCTGCTGGGGATGTTTCTCAAGCTGTATTGGTAACACTGATGGACAAAACGTATGTGTGATCTCTTTCCTATTTGATGTACTTTATTCCATTAAGGTAGTTCCAATATTTTTTCAATTACATCATGAAATATTTATTCCAATTATACCTCATTTTCACTTTATTTCAACTTATATAATGTATACTATTTTCTATTTCCTGTTAACACAGTAAACGTATGTACACATACATGATGACAATTTTTAGATAATTGGTTCAACAACCTGCAACCTGTTTTCGACATTCTTTTGGGGGGATGGGAGCAAAAAGGCTGACGACTATGGAGACAGCAGGGCCGGTGGAAAGCTGTTATCGGTGCCATTTTGATTCAAGATCTAACGTCATGGGTTTTGGAGGCCTTTTCATTGCATCAGGCATTCAATGCAATCAGTCTACTCCCCAAAAAGTTATCACGAAGCAGCCAGGGCACAAACGCTCAGGGTTGAATAGTTCTCTTGAAAGAGGCCTCAGTGCTCAGCTGATAAACAAACAAATGGCTGCACCGAGATAGGTCACCATGGGGGACCCTCGGCTCCCCATCCCCTATCCAAGCTCGGTCTCTGTTTCTCTCCCGATAGGAGCACATAATCCCATCAGCGCCAATGGGAGCTGTGTGCCTGCTTTACTGGAGACAATAGGCTGCCTGAGAAGGACAATTGTTCCCAGCAACTGAGGGGGTAAACACGATTGCCCGTTCCCAGCCACCATCCATGAAGGACCCGGCTGTGCCCCCGAAGCTCTTTCTTTGTGAGGCTGCAGAGCTGGAGGTCTTGTCTGCCTTCTCCTCCTTCAGTGACCGCCTTCCCCACCTTCAGTGCAACCAATCCCCAACGTCCCCACCGAGACTGGCTGCAATGAAAAGGCCTCCAAATGCCCACCAAGTCCCCACCAATCCCAACGTCCCCAACCATGATGGCAGGGAGTCTTCCCAGGGTCTCTCCTCACTCCTTCTAAAAATGAGCCCCTTCTCTATCTCATCCTTCACAAGGAAACCACAGTAAGAATGCACCATTTATTGAGCACTTATTATTTCCTGGACACTGAGCATTTTGCATACATCAGTACCTTCAGCTACAAATCCTCATGGCAACTCTGCAGTATAAATACGATCACTTGCAATAAATAAAGCAAAACAGAGCCTCAAGTAAGTTACACATCTGTTAAGTGGCAGGACCTGGATGCAGACCCCCAGGGCCGCCTGAGTCTCGAAATCCCATGCTCCAATTTATGCCAGTGTTTCCCAAAGTGTGTTTTCCTCAAGACACTCCGAGACAAAGCTTGGGAAATGCTGTACAATGTACCTGCCCGCCCCCACCCCCGCCACCACCCACCACCCTTCATGCCTCAAAACCATTCTTGAAGATTCCCAATGTATTTTCATTTATTAAAAGTTCTGAGAAGTCCTGCAGGGAGGCAATGTGTTAACTTGCTGAACTACTATTTCCCAAGTATTCATTCTTTTTTGCATGAAGCAGATTGCACTTTGGTAAATGCTAAACGATAGTAGAATGATGGGCTGGGGAGGGGGGAGAGAGCGGGGTGGGGGGCAGGAGTTACTCATGTGACTGGCTCTGGTACTCAGCCCCAGAAGCCAGCTGTGGAGCCAGCTGCTGACTGTTGCTGTGGATCTTGGGGTGGCTGATGAGGGAATCCTAGCCAAGCTCTCTTATGGGGCTCTGCACAAAGCCCCATCTTCCAGCGTCTGCTGTCCCACCTTTTATACCAAAAATGTTACCTGCTTTCCCACAGCTGGAGGAAAAGGCAGATAATTCCAGACTAGGGCAGGAGAGAGAGTGGCTGTGCTGACTGTTGCCCTGGGGCGGAGCTGAAGTTCAGTGGGCAAGAGTGTGAATAATGAAGAAAGCTTTGGGTCCTGTTGTCCCTCTTTGGGGACTGCCAGTCCGTGGCAGTGTGCCCACGGGAGCCTGACTGTCCCTGGGGCACGGTACAGCAGGTTGAGGCCAGGGTTCCTCCACTGTGCCATTGCCCTCCCGCCGCCCCCCCCCCCCCCCCCTCACAGCTGAGGCCTCTCCTCTCTTTGTCCCACTGGAGGGAAGGGACAGAGCCTCAGGCATCAGGCAGAGCATGAGGCCCAGCCTGACATGGGACATGCCCAAATGACATGTCATGGGGATTTGTGGGCCTCACTGGAGCCATTTCCTCCAGGGGATCATTTTATTTAGTTCCAATTGGACCCTGTGATTGGTCTCAGTCCTGGGCCACCTGGTGTCCTGGCTCCATATGGCAACGGCTAGGAAGATGCCATTTTTCCATTGAAATATGCTTCTGCCATGCTGTGGATGAGCCTGTAATTGCCTTTGGCTGGAAAGAGGCTCTGTGTTTAAAACTAAGCAGGGAAGTGATTTCTCCACTTCGGAATTGTTGGACGGATGGACCAGGGTCTGCTCTGTGAATTCAAACTGAGCGTCACAACATGGGAATGGCAGGCGGGCCTTAGAGGTCAGCAAGGCCCGCCATTGGCCTTGTGTGGGAATCCCTTTTGCCCACTCTTAGCATATGGTCTTTCAGCCTTTGGCTGAGCACCCCCACAGACAGGGAGCCCCCTCCCTCGCTGTGCAGACCTGTCTGCCGATGGCCAATGCTCAGTAAGTTTGGCCCCACATGGAGCTAATAATAGGTACCCTTTAAGGAACACTCACCTGTGCTAGGTATTTCATAGGCATGTCTTATTTAATCTTCATAATAACCTTCTAAGATAGTCACCATTATAACCCCCATTTGCAGAAGCTGTAAAACAAGTCACAGAGGGTTAAGGAACTTATTCAGGTCCCAAAGGCAGAAAGTGATGGAGCTAAATTCAACAATGACCCCTCGGAGCCATAAGTTTTTAAACACTTGGCTCTCTCAAGTTGGGTTCATGGAGTGTGTCCTGGGAGCCAGGCTCTGTGCTGAGGTTTGTGTGTACTATTTCGTTCATGGTAACCAGCTGTGAAGTACTACAGCTCCACGAAGGATGTCCTTTCATTCAGTGTTGGAGTTGATGTGATGCCATAGGAACTTAATGCTTATTTATATCAATTAGCCAATGGTAAATGGATGGTAAAATTGGTTTTGTTATACGTTATTTTGCTTAAAGTCACAGGACCTTAAGTGGCATTACGTGAGGACATACTGTGTTCTTAGATGCCCATGTTAGAGATAAGGACTGAAGTGCCCAGAGGCTGTGTGGTTGGTTCAGCGAGTGTCCCCAGCAGAGCTGTGACTAATCTTTTTGACTCAGAGCACATTCTCCAGCAAAGCTATAGTGCTGCCATTTTATAGGTGAAGAAATTGAGATGCAGGAAGTTCAGGAGTTTGGCCAAGGTCTCGAGGTAGAAATGGCAGAGCCTGGAGTTTGACCTGACACAGTTTCAAGTCTTCCTTTGTCTCCTGCTCACCTCTAACTCTGCCCCTGCTGGTTCCATGCCTGCTACCTGGATCCTAGAGGACAAGGCAGGCCCTCTGGTGAGGAGTGAACCCACATCCATGCCCTAACCCAAGTAGCTTTAATAAGCTTTCCATGTGGGCCTAATCACCGAAGTTTGAGAACCACCCAACTAGAGAAATGATATGGTCTCTTCCAAATTCTAAAGTTCGAAGATGCCTTCATTCCTCCTTGGTCACTGTCAGTAGAGGTCATGGAAAGCATTGTAAATGTGAAAGTCAGAAAGACCTGGGTTCAAACCCCTCCTCTACCATTCCTGGCTATGTGACTTAAAGCAAACCCATGGACCTCCCAGAGGCTCAGTGTCCTTGTCTGCAGGATGGAGATAAAAGTGACTACCTTGTGTGGTTGCCAATCTGCCTCTTTAAGAAGAGTGGGCTTCCTCCTGGGACTACTTTCTAAATGTATCTCTGAAGTTCCAGGAACCGTGGCTTGAGCTGTTAGTTGTCAACCAGCATAGTAGCAATCATGGCTATGGCCAGTGGAATGTCATTGTGCCTGTCATGCTTGCACACTCCCTCATCTAACGCTTTTCTTGATCCTCACAACAAACCTCCCCTAACTCCACTGATACAGTCTCTCCAACTCCTCTTCCTCCTCTGAGAGAGGTTCAGACTGGTGTAGGAGTTAAAACCCATGGGTTTTAGAGCCACCTGTTTTGCCATTTGGGTTGTGTGGTCTTAATACGTGTTAGTCTGGTTGAACCTGGCTTCCCTTGTTTATAAAAAGGGAATGAAAATACCTGTCTCCCCACTATAGGGTGCAGGTTACACGAGATACTCGTTAGAGGCGTTCAAACGTTATTTCTCTTTCTACTCCTCGCCCTTTTCTCTCACTTTGGTCAACTCTGAGACTAACCTCTCGGCAGCACCACATGCTCTTTGTCTCCTCCTCTTTGTATTTCCAGGCCAATGCTCTCAGCTTGAGCTGGAGAATAATTTATCAACTATTATCTAAAACAAAAGAAGCATTTTACATTGGAATAATACTTTGTATATGGCTATAAAATATATTCACGTCCATTATAATAGTTGATAAGTTATCCTCCAGCTCAAACTGAGAGCATTGGCCTGAAGATATGATTTGCACTGTATTCATTCTTGCAAATAATATCTACTGAGCATCGTGTAGGTGTGTAATGCTTACTGTAGTGCCTGGCATATAGTAAGTGCTCAGTAAATGTTTGATTGATAAATGACTGCAAGAATGGCTGAATGGATGAGTACTTCTTCAAGGCAGCAGTGACATGAGCACAGCTGGCTGCCACCTAAACCAGTGATTTACAGGGCGTGAGGCATCAGATGAACCCTCTGACTCCAACCCTTGCATTCTTTCCACCATGAGTCTCTCTCCAATATGAGCAGAATGGGATCCATGCTGTAAGGCAGCCAGGGGTTTCAGGAGTGACAGTGTGGACAGAGGCTGCCACAAAGGCCAGGCTCAGATATTTCATCCCCAAGGCTCACTGGTTCCAGGGCCCTGTTCAGGCAGAGCCGGAAACTAATGTCATGAGTGGCCTCCAAGACCTGAGCTGGGCTCTGCCTCCCTGGAGTCCACATTCCACACACAGGAAACTGGAGCCAGGCAAGGGCTCGGCGGCCACATTTCACTCAAGGGCTCTTGTCCCTGTTGGTGGCTTGGAGTTGGGGCGAGAATCCACTCTTTGGAAGACCTTAGACTTACTATGCAACGTCTTCCCAGTTCCTCACCTGCTGGGGTCCAGCCCCAGCGGGTCCAGGGGTCCCCAAATGTGTGGACGGAGTCGGCGAAGAAGGAATGACACAGAGACAGCGTTCAGTTGATCAGCAGCCTAGCCAGGATCTCTAGCCAGGATCTCTAGCCAGGAACTCCAGCCAAGTTCTGGTCAGGATCTCCAACCAAGTTCTGGTCAGGATCTCCAACTAAGTTCTGGTGCCATGTTCTCTTGCTAGGTTCTCCAGCCAGGTTCTCCAGGTTCTCCAGCCAGGTTCGGTCGCTAGGTTCTGTTTCTAGGTTCTGTGTCTAGGTTCTTCAGCCAGGTTCTCTCGCTAGGTTCTGTTTCTAGGTTCTGTCTCCAAATTCTTCAGCCAGGTCCTCTCGCTAGGTTTTGTTTCTAGGTTCTGTGTCCAGGTTCTGTCTCTGGGTTCTGTGTAGGATCTCCAGCCAAGTCCTGTCTCTAGGTTCTGTCCACAGAGCATGAGACTCTTAATCTCAGGGTCGTGGGTTCGGGCCCCACGTTGGGCGCCAGTTGCTGGGGTCCAACCCCAGCGGGTCCAGGGGTCCCCAAAGGTGTGGACGGAGTCAACGAAGAAGGAATGACACGAAGACAGCCTTCAGTTGATCAGCAGCCTAGTCAGGACCTCTAGCCAGGATCTCCAGCCAAAGTTCTGGTCGGAGTTCTGGTTAGGAACTGATGAGGATCTGATGAGGATCTGATGTTTATTGTCTTGTTACATCCGTATTTATACCAGCCGATTTTAATCCTGTCAATTTCTATTACAAAGGTTAGGGCGTTTCTTATCTCCATTCCAGGGAGTAAAGATTATGTAGCTTAACTACCCGCCTGGCACTTAATTAAGGGGTTGTATCTCCTCCCTAACCTCAGGAAAAAATCCCCACCTGGGGAAACAACCTTTCTCGGAGAGGTGACCTTGGTTAAAACACATGGCGCTAAGGGGAGCAAACATATTAAGAACAGTATGCTATATACGCCAGGTCCATTGAAACATATGCTGTGCAGATGTTTCTTTCCTGCAGCGACTGTGTCAAGCAGCAAGGATGGACCGGCTTCCGGCACTCACCCTCTGACTGCCACCAGGTCACCTTACTCTCCTGGAGATAGTGAACAGAAAGTATAGGATGTTGCCCTAGCCGGCTTGGCTGACTGACTAGAGTGTCAGCCCTTGGACTGAAGGGTCCCAGGTTCAATTCCAGTCAAGGGCACGTAGCTCTGTTGCAGGCTTGTTCCTGGCCCTGGCCAGGGCTCGTGTGGGAGGCAACCAATTGATGTGTCCCTCTCACATCGATGTTTCTCTCTCTCTCCCCCTCCCTTCCACTCTCTCTAAAACCCAGTGGGAAAATATCTTCTGTTGAGAATGAACAACAACAACAAAAAGGCATGGGATATTATGGGGGCAATTTGTAGGGCAGCAGAATGAGCCCTGGTTTGGAGCTGGGCAGGGCTGGAGTGACCCTGCCTCTGCCCCTTGCTAGCTGTAAGGCCCCAAACAAATCTTCCAAATTCTCCCTCAGCTAAATCCTTGCAAGTGACTTAAAGCAAAGGGATGGGAATGTGAATCACAACACCTGCCTCCTGGAATGGTTGCAAGGACGACTTGGGTCCACGTGGGTGGAGCACCCAGCACCAGCTTCGACTATAATAAAATTAGATCCTCCACTTCTCCACCCGCTTTCGGCACCAGAGGCAGTCAAGGACCCTCTCCCTTCCAGGAAGCTGCTCCGAGCCTCGTGGCTCTCAACCATCTGCACCTACTGCGTGCCAGAGCCCTTCATGCCAGGATGAGCATGTATCACTGGGGGCTCAGACAGACCTCCTGGCAACTGCTTGGAGGTTTCGTAAGGTGAGAAGATGTGTGTCCCAGCGCCACCTCCAGGGAGCTTGGTTCGGGCATGGCAGCCAACTGAGTTATTCACCACACGTGTGCTCTGTCTCCATCTCTCTCCTTGGAGCCTCTTCTTGGGTTTAAAGACTGACGCACATGCTGAACGTGGCCCCCCAGGCTCAGATCCCCTCCCTTCCTGTGGGATGCTGGGTGGTCAGGGGAAGAAGGTCCTGGCCAAGGGGATGCCTTGGACATGGAGGCTCTGCCCGGAGGCCTCACACACTTGAGCACCTGGCATTGAGGGGCTGGGAGTCGGTTTCAGTTCAGACAATTTAGCCCAGAAGGAATCAGCCAGAGAAGTTTGGTGGAAATAATTTGGGGGAAATGATCTACTAGTTTCAGCCTTTCTTAAGCAGAACTCCTTTGTTGTTTCTCTTCAAAGGATGATGCAGCGCCAGTCTGCGAGTCTGTGCTCTCACTGCGAGTCTGTGCTCCACGTGGGTGAGGGACTCCTTCCCTCCCACTGAGGAAGTTTCCATCCCAGAAACTCTAGACTCCCATGGGGCTCTGCTTAAAAACCATGGCCAGTGATTCTTTAGGAAACCACACCAACAGTCCAAGCAGGCACGGAAGACAATGAGATGTTTTCTTGACAAGAAATCTCATCTCCATTTGGTCTTGACTGGGCGTCTCTCGATTCTCAAGAGCAGATGACAGGGGAGGCTGGACCCGAGACTTCCTCCTGTTTCACGCCCGGCTGTTCTGTAGCCGAGGCACCACTGACAGGCCCTGGCGGGGCAGCTGCCGTGACTAATGGAGGCCCCGTGGTGGGCCATGCTGGGGTTCTGGGTGTGGGCCTGGATGGCAAAGGCTGAGCCACCGGGGGTAGGTAGGAAAACAGCCGGGCAGCTGGGCAGTGGAGCCGGCTGGCCTGCCTCTTCTCAGAATCCCTAGCTCCCCAAAGCCACCTGCAGGGTGGGGTGAATTCATGGAGAATGGAGGATTGTGTACAGAAGGAGGGGCCTGTTACCATGGTAACCACCCTCTGTTGTCTAAACTCCTGGGTTAATCACTCCAGGCTTTTTGGAGGTGTTTTCTGTCATTTGCATTGCCTGGGGAATGTAGAAAAGATTTTATTTCCCAGGGTTTGAGCTTGCTCTCTGTCTTTTAAAAGTCTCTCTAAAGTAAATGTCACCACTGCAGATTCTTTTTCTCCACTTGATTCCCTGAGACAGGAAGCTACATACCTAACACAGATCACCTTCCGGCCCCCAGGTGCAAGTGTCTCCCCATCTATACAGTGGGGGGCTTCCAGGATCCTCCCAGCCATGCCGCTTCTGACTCTTTGAAGATCAGTTGGGAGAAGATCACTTGAAGTTCAGGGCATAGTTACCACCTGGATTCCGGATGCTCAGCTGTAGCCTTGTACCCTTCTTATCCCCTTCTCCTCACCCCTGCCCCCCCCCCCCCGCCCCCCTCACCCCCGGCCTTTTGAGTGGCAGGTGTAGAAGCAGGGGCTGTGTCACACATGCTGCCATGGCGGTGCCTGACGTTGACATAGGGGGAGGGGTCCCTGCACACCCACTTCCAACAGGGGCCTCCTCAGCCCTGCATGCGGGCACTGCTGCTGCTTGGAGGCTAATGACCCTCCTGTCACTTTGGAGGCCAACTCTCCAGGTTGGAAAGCAGTTGTTAATTAAGGTAGCGGGGCTGTGAAGCCATCTGCGGTGCCCAGTGGAGGCCGGAAGCCGGCCCAGCAGATGGAGAGCTTGAAAGATGCTGGAAGCATTGGAGTTGCTCTCACCCACCCCCAAATGTAACGCTAAAGAGGAGCAGCACTTCCCCACGAAACCCAAACCGCTGACACTCAGTCGCTTCTTTCTGGTTTTCTCATTGCAGCCTCTGGGGAAGTCACGGAAGCTGCTTCCCCTTTTTCCTTCTCCCACCACGACTTTCAGTCCCCTCCTTGGTCGTAGGTGCCTGAAGGGTGTTCTCCCTCTGCCCACATCAGGCACTGAGAGGAGCTGCTGGCTCTGGCTGCGGTCTCATCCTCTAGCTCTTCTTTCCACCTCACAGATGTTTCTTTCCTCTTCCCTTTGCTCCAGGCCCTTTACAAAGGAAAAGGTGGGGACCCTGCCCCACACACGCTCCTTAGGTCCAAGGCCAGCCCGTCCTCACATTCACAGTAGCCTCAATAATAATGATGCTAATAGCAATTATAATAGCAAAGGGATTAGTACACGTTCACTACAAGGAATGGGCTGGCTTTTCCAGATGTCTCTGGAGTCCAATTCTCTGCTAATTAAAACAGCAATTGTAACCTGGATAGTAAATTCTCAGTGTCTGGAACGTGGTGGGCCCAAACGCAACGGTTGGAGGATGGCTAAGGTGGAATAAATCGGAGCATCATCTGCTTTCCAAGTGGGGAGGCCCAGCCTCTGAGAGGGTTAGTCCCCCAGCTCCTAAGCCATTGATGGCGAACCTTTTGAGCTCGGTGTGTCAGCATTTTGAAAAACCCTAACTTAACTCTGGTGTTGTGTCACATATAGAAATTTTTTGATATTTGCAACCATAGTAAAACAAAGATTTATATTTTTGATATTTATTTTATATATTTAAATGCCATTTAACAAAGAAAAATCAACCAAAAAAATGAGTTCGCGTGTCACCTCTGACACGTGTGTCATAGGTTCGCCATCACTTAGGACCTAAGCAATAGAGTTGAATTCGGACACAGGGGGCCCAACTCTGTGGCCACCATCTTTCCCCGAGTATCTCTGTTTATGGGCTGAGTTTAGTCATAACTCCCACTATTGACCATGTTGTTATTGTGCATTATTGACAGTCGTGTGGACATCAGTAATGAGTATTTCCAAGAGCAATTCACAGGTGAACAAAATGGAAAGTACAGAAAGGGCATAACAATAAAGTGAAATCCCATGAGAGCAAAGATGTGCATCATCAAAGGGAAACTGGATGAAGGGGGGATTCAGTTACTACTGTTCACTCCCAAAAGCACCCATTATAGCAGCACGTGCTGTGAACTAGGGCCTGCTATGTCCTAGGAGGTGGGACCTTCTTCTTGCCTCCATTTTGCAGATGCAGCACCTGAGGCAGAGAGAGGCCAAGTCATTGCCAAGGCCACACTGACAGTGAGAGTGGGGATTTAGGAACCCACCTTGTCTAGGTCTACCATTGCCTTTGTAACCAGAGCGCATGCCCTTCATCAGTACCCTGCCAACCAGGAGTAATAGAAAGTTTTAAAACATTCTGAAGGTGAGTGTTAAACACGTGACCCCCTCAAAGATAAGGTGATTGGCATTCACTAGAGGTGACTGGTTCCCTATAAACCCCGTCTGAGCCAGGATTACGAACAAGGAAGATAAGATGCTACTTCTTTCTTTCTTTCTTTCTTTCTTTCTTTCTTTCTTTCTTTCTTTCTTTCTTTCTTTCAATATTTTTTTTATTGATTTCAAAGAGGAAGGGAGAGAGAGAGAGAGAAACATCAAGGATGAGAGAGAATCATTGATCGGCTGCCTCCTGCACGCCCCACACTGGGGATGGAGCCCACAACCCAGGCATGTGCCCTGACCAGAATTGAACCTGGGACCCTTCAGTCCCCAGGCCGACACTCTATCCATTGAGCCACACCAGCCAGGGCAAGATGCCGCCTTTTTCAAAGGGCTGCTTCCCAGCCCGAGGAGGCCTCGGAGGTCACCTGGGCCCCTCAGCAGGAGAATGTCTCAGCCTTGGGGACCCACAGTCATTGTCCTTTTCTGAAGGTGACGGGATTTAAGAGGGACGTTTCTGGTTGACTGGGAGTTGTGGCTGAGCTCCGAGCTGAGGCCGAGGGTCCACACTTTCCAAAGGCAGAGACTGGGTGGTTCTCATCACACTGGCTGGGAGGTGACCAAGGCTGGCCGTGGGGCTCCTACCTCCAGGTGACTACAGGGCGCCTGGGTGGGTTAGAGGGGTCCTGCAGGCACTCAGGGACCAAGGCCGCTCTCTGATGGCAGACGGCATCCTATTTCCAGCTGGGTGTTTGCGGGTCCTCCTACGAACTCATAGTGCCACCCCCCCGCCCCGTGCTGTCCCTCAGGACTGAAAGACAGCATCCCCTGCAGGGCAGGCTCCGAGGAGGAGGAGGGAAGGTCACCCACAGGGACTCCCCGTGTCATTAAGGACACAAGGTAGAGGCTCCAGGAACCCAAACTGCCCCCTGAGCATTAGGTCATCTGCCCGCCAAGGGCACCGTTTGCCAGATGACAGTGCCATTAGACATGCCAGAGCCTGCCCTTTCCCTACGGTGTCCCAGCCCCTCCCTCAGCTCTGGAGGGACCAGAAGAGCAGATTGAGTGGAGGGAGGGGGTAGATGCAGCAAGGAAAACACACAGTAGACCCCCTCCCTCTCCCCTGTCTGTGCCACAGCTCACCTCTCGGCCAGGGAGAGAGGACAGGACACACGTGGAGTTGGAAAACAGAGGCAACTTTTGAGTGAGTTTGCACTGGACTTTTTATCACCTGAAAATGAGATCATGCTACTACCCGGAGGCGCCAGAAAAGCTCTGGGAGCTGCTTGAGACCTTGTCTAGGGATGAGGAAGGGAAATTTGACGGGACAATATCTGAAAGAGAAGAATAAAGCTATTGTTGATGCTCATCTAATGAACTGGCCACATGAAGAACATCAATGGCTGAGAAACTCTAGAATTTCCTTCCTGAGCCCCTCCATACCCCCTCTTCTCATAAGGAAAGAGGATGCACATTCATTAAGCACTTACTGTATGTGGCTTTGTGCTAGTACCCTGGGTCCTAAAACGTCGCTAAACCCTCCCAACGATCCCATGCATTTGGGATTAACAATTTCTGTTTCATAGATGAGGAAACCGAGACCCACACGGGCCAAGCGACTTGCTCAAGGGCAGGGGCACGTGGAATCTGAAGCAGAGATTAGAACTGAGTAGACTGTGAGCTGTACTAGGGCCGGGCTGTCTTCAGGGCTTGGCACATAATGGTGTTCGTTAAATATTTGCTGAATGAATGACTACTTACAGCCAAGCTTAGCTCTTCCCACTAACCCTACAGCTCCTCTGGGCACTGATACCAGCCCACTCCCCTCACTTTCGTTCTGCAATTTATACAAGAAGGCACGGGGTTAGCAGGCTGAGGTATTCTTGTGATGAATTTCCAGACTGTCAATTGCATGAGGAGGAGGGACCTCAGGTTACCCCATGAGGAGGAGGTGGGAGGCAGTGCTGAGCCTCAGAGAGGTCAAGAGACACGCCCCAGGTCGCCCAGCAGGTCCTGGGGCAGAACCCCACCCGGGGCTCCTCTCACTGGCCCGCCTCCCCCCCACCCGCCTCACAGCCGGCCAGGTGCTGCCTCTCAGCTTCCTGTGTGAATGTTACAGAACATCAGAACTGGCAAGGCTGGTGGAGGCTCCACACGGCGTGGTTCAGAATAGTAGCTTAAGCAGATGTCTTGTCAAAACAGAATAAGAAACTGTGAAGAAATAGTCTGTGAAGCCCAGCCACGTGCTGCTTCCTCTCATTTCGGGGGTAAAGTAGCAGTGCAGAAAAATGTTTTCAGTCCTGTCAGAAGAGTTCATACACTCGTGAAGCGCACATAACTTCTAGAATTGTTATGTGGGGTCAGATTTAGTCTCCTTTCTTTGTCAGCCTGTTCCTCCTCTCTCCTCTCCCCCACCCCTCGCCCCAGTCTGCCCCTGGCTCTCCTGTCCTCTCTCCTCTGCCCTCTCTCCCCACCTCTCGTCCTCTCTAGAGGTCACCCCTGATGCCCGACTCTGCAGCCCCTGGGTTCCCAGGCTTCTGAGACCCGCACCCCCTTTTCCCTTTGTCTACGGAGCAGAGGGAGGCTGGTGAATTATTGATGAGGCGCTGCCCTCTGTGGAGGCCCAGGGCTGAGCCTGGGGTGGCCCAGTGTCTGTGAGGCAGACGGTTCAGTTGGGGAGCCCTGTGGGGTGCAGATGGCAGGAGGGGCAAGTGCTTGTGGCCTGTCTTTTGCCTCTGTGCCCACCTGGGGCTAGGAAGAGCCAGAGCTGGGGTAACTGAGAATCGGCGGACAGATGGAGCCGGTGAGGGAGCTGTGTGTGTGAGGCGTCTGGGGGTTCATAGTTTACAGCCAGTGTTCAGCCTCCTCACTCTGCCCCTCTTCAGCGTCTCTGAATTGATTCCAGAAACCCAGGGTAGCACCCACATGCCCGGGGGCCTCCCCGCCAGGGCCTGCCCCGTGGGCTGGGCAGCAGCTCTCGGCAGCACCCCCACCGCCCTTCCTGTGCCACCCGCCCCGGGCAGAACCTCCCCAGCAGAATCCCATTTGAATCAAAGAACATGGGGAAGGCTTGATCCGTCCCAAGGCAACGGAACAACATGAAGTGGACCCGCGCTGTGCATGAAGGACAGGCAGAACTGTGACTGATTCAGTCTCACAGATGTTAGAGGCATTTTGGAGAGAAAATGGAAAGAAAGATGATTTGCAAACCCCGCATGCATTGGCCAGCGCGCGGGAGGATTTTCTGCCTTGAAGTAGCTTCTCTGAGGGGCTGTTTCCTGGGCAGCAGGTCTGTCCGTGGAAGAATTCGCTTACTCCCTTAGCATTAACATTGCAGTGTGTGTGTGTGTGTGTGTGAGAGAGAGATAGAGAGAGAGAGAGAGAGAGAGAGAGAGAGAGAGAGAGAGATCCGTTCAGCAGTGATACATGTGTGTAAGCAGAAATTCTTTTTGTCCTCTGCAACCGTGAAGTGAAAAGGAGGCAGCTTCTGGCAGCCCTGCCTCTGCCCTCATGTCCTCAGTGTAGCTGAGCGGCATGCTCTCCATGGACACATTTGTTCTGGAAAATGTCACCTGATGGGCGGAGGCTGTCCCTGTCCTCGGAAAGCCCTGTCAGATGGACTCTTGAGAAGGGAGCACTCTTCCGATGCTGGTCCTGGCTCTCACCCAGGAGGCCCCTCCGCCAACTTTCTATAAGGCCCAGAGGTTCCTGGAAACCTCTGCTCCATCCCTAGACTGTGAGATGCAGGGATTCAAGATTCTCTCTTCCCCAGCTTTGGCTCCTCACTGGTTAATGTCACTGACTGAGCAGGACTCTCAGATGTGAGGGGGAATGTGAGGGCTCTGCTCCAGGGTTTGTCCAAATTCCTTGTGGAAGGAAGACGAGAGAGTGGACCCCACCCTGCTTCACTCCATCTCTCCTCCCCCCGTTTCCCGTGCCCCCACCCAGGGTGCAGGGCCTTCAGAGCCAGTACACAAATGCAGACAAAGTGTGCTCACACAGACACACACTCACACACTCACACATGGACTGTCTCCCCCACCCCCTTCACCTCACCCCCAGGATGAGTGAGGGAAGACCTTGGCCACCAGATGGTCAGACACCCAGGAAATGGTGAGCTGGAGCTGCTGGTGGGCTCAGTCTGGTTTGAATCTCCACCTCTGGGTTGCATTGTTTGCAGCAAACAGATGCACTTAACAGAAGAGCACATTCAAACATGCTTTGGCATTGTGAATTGAGTCCAGCCCTGGCTGCTGCGGAGCCGAAGGTCTGGCCATTTCATTCCTGGGGAGGCTTGCCCAGCTGCTGGGCACCAGGGGCAGAGTGGTTAGGAGACAGGGCCGGGCTCTCTGGGGGAGCCCAGGAAGTCATCAGAGGGTGGAGGCCCTGAATGGGCGGCAAACCCTCGAGGGTGTTTAGCAGAGCAGTGCTGCCCTCTGCTGGCAGGACTGGACTAAGCCACTGGACAGCACAGATTCTCAGGCACCCCCTGCCAGGCCCACAGGGCCTTGCACCCAGGAGAAAGAGGCTGGCCTCGGGGCCCCTGGCAGTGAGAGACAGGAACTGACCTGATTTCATTCTGAAAAGCTGTGGGAGTTTTCCTTGTTTGGAAATACTGTGTTCTGTGCCCAGGGTGGCCAGAGGTTAGTACGGCTAGTTTACTATGGCCTGACAGTGTTATAAATCTACCTATAGGTTTTTTATTTTAGTCAGAAAATGGCTATGAGAAATTAGGTTTTAAAATTTTATTTTTACAGATGAATAAAGTGTGGCTCAGAGAGGTAAATAAACTGACCTAAAGCCACACAGCAGCAAGCCGCAGGGTCAGGCTTAAACTCAGGCTGTCTGATGCCAATGCTCACACTAGGATCACCCTACAATTTAGGATTTCTTTCCAGATGTTAGAAGGAGGTCAATGGAAATGCATAAGCCTCTGGGGGAGACACCAGGCTTTAGGGCCCTGCTTCTACCACTAACGGAATAAACGTTGGCCTGGAGAATGGGTTACCTGGAACCCAAAGCCAGTAAAGGCTGTCTTGTGGGGTGGAGATAGTAGTCGTCCTGGATAATCAGTCAGGCTTTGAATTCTAGCTCAGGTGACTTTCAGGTAACTTGTCCTCTGGGATGCCGTGTGCTCGTCTGTATAATGAGGGGGTAGGTGAGGATTAGGATTGGTCGTTGTTTTAACCAGCAAGGATGTTTTTATAAATGATTTTCTACCTCATGAATACCATGTTGTGGGGGAAAAATTTTCATCTACCAACTTACATTGTAATAATTTATTCTTTCTCTCATTTTTGATTGAAGAAAGCTATGTCACCATCTTAGACTGGATTCCCTGAGAAATGGATTCTGAGGTGTGCCGAGTGTGTAGGAAATTTTGGGGTGCTCTGGCAAGCCCTCTGAGGGAGACAGGGGTGTGGGTGTGAGCAGACTGCAATGCATTTCCCACAAATGCCTCCGCCATTCCCCGGGCAGTCCTGGCGATGAGCTGTACATAGAACTGTCTCCATGAGTGAGGGGGTCAGGCCTGGGCTACCCCACGTCCAGCAGGTGAGGCAGCTCCCTTCAGACAGTGCAGGTCTTGGGGATGAGCAGCAGCCCACACTCCCAGAGCAGGGGCACGAGGGCCTCGGTCCTGAGGGGGTCTGGGCAGCACAGCACAGGCTGCATCCACTGCAATGACTGTGCGCCCCTGAGGAGCCGTAGGCAGCTGTGACCTTCATCCTGTAGAAGGTACACATGTAAGGCCTTCCCGAGAGCACCTGTTCATTTTTATTAGTTGTTTTAGAAGTAAAACTTGCTCATGCGGCCTCATTTTTGTCTCCCAAGATCCTAGAGGTCCAGGGCTCCAGGTTGAAAATGTGGTCCCTCCTTCCTAGCATTCTCTGGGGGTGTGGTTTACATCCTGGAAGCCCCAAGGAGATGGAGCAAGCCTGCTTCTGCCCCCAGGCGCCTTTGGGAGAAGGAGCTTTCCCCGGGCCCCCAACTCCAGGCAGAGTGCATGGCGTGGGAGCAGAGCCAGACTGCAGTTCAGCCCACGCTGCTCACCTGGGTCAGCCGCCCTTGAGCAGGGAGAGAAGGCCCTTTCCCCCTTTCCGAGCCTTCTCTCCCCCACCCCGCTTTCTGGTTGCCAGTGTTCTCACCTCCCCAGGAGCCAGGGAGGGTGTCATAGCTTTGAAAATGTTCACTCGGCCATTGCTGGGAATCTTGCCGAAGGAGGTACTCTAAAATATGGAGATTCTTTATGCAAGAAGATGCTCATCCCAATGTCATTTGTAAAAGTGACAGATTCAAATTATTCTAAATGGCAAACCATATAGGGGAATGGTGAATTATGATGCATCAACGAAATGGGCTATTATGCCACAATTAGAAATTATGTGTGCGAGAAATATGAACACATGTTTATGGTTAATTAACAAGGAAGGCTACAAAATTACATTATACAACTTGATTGCAACAATATGAAATAAGTAAACAGTTAAAGACTGGGCGTGGCTGGAGGAGGCACAGCAGGCCTATCTTCACCCTTTTTGTGCAACAAAACTCCTGTTTGGCTACTTGGTGAGCCTGTGGGCCCCTTCTCAACATGTTTCTAAATGTGTAAAATATAAAACGTAGAATTTCAAAGGAAACCAATGATATTGAAATACAGGCATCAAAATATTAAAACAAATATAGCAATATAATAGTGTGTATGCTTCTTTTGAACACCTTAAATAACAAGATCTGGCAGGAGGTTGAATGACCACTATTCTTATGAAGGAGAAATGAATGCAAATAGTATTTCAAAGTCCCTGCAAAACATCAGTGAGGAAGTTGCTTGTTTAGCTAAGACCGCTGGGATTTGATGCCTGTTCACGATAGCTGGAAATGCTGCATTTTACTTAGAACCTGATAAAATAAATGTATCATTTTCCCAGTTAAGTTCATGTACCCTCTGGATGGGTGCCCCCTATGGCAGTGGTTGGCAAACTCATTAGTCAACAGAGCCAAATATCAACAGTACAACGATTGAAATTTCTTTTGAGAGCCAAATTTTTTAAACTTAAACTATATAGGTAGGTACATTGTTATTAACTTAATTAGGGTACTCCTAAGCTGGCCTTTGCTAAAAATGTCCTCAACTTGATTGAGGTAAGTTCGCTGAGGTCGACCCCTTCCAACTCTCCCATCCACACTCGTCTTGTATACTTGTTTCGTCTATCTCCTTTCTGAAAACCGACTTCTGCGCATGGGCCACGAAGTTTCAATCGCACTATACGTGCACGCCCACACGTGGTGTTTTGTGGAAGAGCCACACTCAAAGGGCCAAAGAGCCGCATGTGGCTCGCGAGCTGCGGTTTGCTGACCACTGCCCTGGGGATTCATGAACCCTGATTTTAAACCCCCTGTATCAATCTTTCTTCATTTCTTTCTTTCTTTTTCTTTAGCCCTGGCTAAAGTGGGGCCCAAACAGTAGAGAGAGAAGCTACAGTTCCAGTTGGGAAGCATGGGGTGGGTTCAAGAGGGTTCCTGGAGGGATATCAGATTCCCCAACTGCCTTCATGCAGCCTTGGGGGGGTGCCATAGACCAGTAAGAGGCGTGGCCACTGGAGGGCGGCATTGAGTCAGGATTATGGAAGCATGCTCACAATTCAACAGTAAGGGCAGGGATCCATGGGAACAATTGTCTTGTCCAGGTGATGTTGGCTGGAACAGTTCACATGGGGCTGGGTAACCCAAGAGACCGTCCTCAGGTGTGTGGCGCCTCAGCTGGGGGCTGCCTGGGCCTCTCTCTCCAGCAGGGCAGTCAGTGTGGCCCAGGATGCAAAAGGATGACTGTAGAAGGTACCAGCCTCTTAAGACCTAGTGTGGGAGCTGGCACAGTGTTACCGCTACCACAGCCTATGAGTCAGGCCAGCCCAGATGCAAGGACAAGAGAGAAAAGCTTCTCTTCTTGATGGGGGCGGTGATCAGCACTACGGGCATGGGAGGAATTATTGGTGGTGGAAAAATCACCACCGCTACTTAAAACAGTGCCTGGCACAGAGGAACCCCT
The DNA here is from genome assembly GCF_000147115.1 of Myotis lucifugus. Lineage (NCBI taxonomy): Eukaryota > Metazoa > Chordata > Mammalia > Chiroptera > Vespertilionidae > Myotis > Myotis lucifugus. The sequence goes on along the minus strand of NW_005871172.1, from coordinate 370,054 downwards.
TCATAAATGGTAGCGACCATCACGGCTGAGCAGGATGAGGCTGAGACACTGTAGAGATTTTCCCAAGATCACACAGTTGATAAGGGTGAGACAGAGCTGGAATTTAAACCCGGGTCTTTCTGGATCCCATTCACGTATCACATCATGATGATAAGCTGTGCGCCCTTAGCCATGTCCTGTAGCCTCTCTGAGCCTTGTTTTCCGCAGATGGTAATCAGATGGGTATGATAAAGATAATTAATTCATAGAAGTATTATGCAGGCTGAATAAGGAGATGCCCAGGGAAGCATTCCATGACCTATGAAGCCTTATGGGAGCCTGAGTTATTTTGAGATATTAATTTGAACGTCATTCACTCAGGATTTGTCTCCTGCTGGTGGAATCTGGACTCAGGTTTGCCTTCCTTGGCACGAGCAAGGGCACTAGGTGGCTAAGGATGGATGGCAGGAGGGGACATACAGTGCTTAACCCACAAGCAACAGCCATTGCCAAGTCTTTGGGAAACAGCCATTGACGTGAATGTTAATTACAAGCTGCTCTTATTTGTTTAATACAGAAACTCCCAAGAACCTCTTTACAGTATATGAAAGATGAATCTGGGGACAGGACATCTGCTTTCTTTCGAAGCCTCTGGCCCTCTCCCTTCCCAGGGCCAGTCTGGGCTTTGTACTGTCCCCCCCCAGAGAGTCTCCAGGGCCCCCTTCTCAGTAAACAGTGCTGTGTCCTGAGTCCTGCCCTTGGGCGGGCAGATAGACAGCCTCCAGCCTGCCCTCCACCTGGATCTGCCCTTGAATAGCCTCTCCACTAGCCATTCCCCTCACGTGCCTGCTCTGCTCTAGCTGAGGGGGCCAGAAGCTGTGCTTTTATTAAATCTGATCCTCATCAGAATTGCATTTGGTGGGTTTCCAAGTTATGACTTCCTAATTAGCTCTTTGCTGAAGCTGCTTTTCATTGCTTCACTCGGAATTAGTGGTAAAATAGCCCCCCTCCCCCTTTTTTGATTGTTTGGCTTCCTCTGGTTATTTCCCCACTTAAAAAAGACAGAGAGGAGAGAGAGAGCGAGAACGAGAGCGAGAGCGAGAGAGAATGTGCTTCCTGAGACATCTGGTAACTAACCACAAGCTTTAGGAAAACCCTGAGACCCCAGGTTGTCTGCAGGAAAACCACCTTCCTTGGGCCAGGGCAGCTGAGAGGGTCGGCTTTGGAGTCTGACTTTCTGCATTCAAACCTCGGCCCTGCTATTTGCCAGCTGTGTGATCTTGAGCATGTTAAACAGGTTCTCTGAGCCTCACTTTACATCTTTCCAATGAGAAAAGTAAGTATGTGCTTCAGGGGTCTGCTGTGGGCTCCACTGTGGTCACCCTACAAGCCCTGTGATGTCCTCAGTGCCATCAACAGCTGTTGCTATATTCTGAGGATGACGCTGTGTAAGGGGGTACTGCATAGGGGTAGCAGTCTCTGAGATGCTTTACAGATACTGTTTTTTATTGCTATCTATACTATCTAATAAAGACAGAATATGCAAATTGACCATCACTTTGCAACAAAGAGGGTGGAGCCCACAGCCAATAAGGAGGGAATATGCAAATTGATGTGACAAAGATGGCAGTGGCCGGGCTGGAGCGAAGGCAGGAGGTGGCTCTGGGCCTGGAGCGAAGGTGAGAGGTGGCTTTGGGTCCCGGGTCCCAGGTGCCCGAGGGAAGCCAGTGCCAGCAGCCAGGGGAAGGAAGGCCTATTCTTGCATGAATCTTCGTGCATCGGGCCTCTAGTATATAGATAAAAAGAGGTAATATGCAAATTAGCAGGGGTGCCATAATGTGTCACGACTGGACTATTAGCATAGCTCTTTATTAGCTCCTATCAGCAGGAGGCTGCCTGTTCATGCTGCTGGGCATTGCTCTGGAGATGGGCGGAGCGGGGAAGGTGCCAGAGAAGTGGACCAGCCGAGGCAACTTGAGGGTGGGCAGCCCTGTGCGATTTCGCGCGCTGGGCTCCTAGTTAGAATAATTAGCTGTATGGCCTTGGGTAATTTACTTCATCTTTTCTGGATATCTGATTAAGTAATATGTTGCAAACTCAGATGCTTCAGGAGCCAGGGATGTACTGGAAAAGGGTAGAGTAGACCCAATAGAGAGAAATGTTATCTACAGGTATTATGGTTTTAAAAATGCATTGAGAGAGAAGGGTCCAAAGTTACATACGTTGGGAAACTCTGGGTTAAAACTGAACCGGTCTCTCTTATGCAGGACTTCTCAGAGCCTTTAAAATGCCCACATGCACAGCGAATTTCTAAGGGAAGGAGAGCATGTGTGAATAGTGTGTCTAAAATTCTCTCACCACAGACTGCTTTCCTTACTCCTGTTCCCCTATATGCCCCTGGCAAATTGACGGCTGATGGTCAGAGTGGGCCCTGTGGGCCTCCCCACAGGACATTTGTGGGACCACAGGTATCCTGTAGGGCTGGACAAAACCACCCTCTTTGAGACATGGGCTGGGTCTTCACTTAACCTCTTTGATCCTTGCTGAGGTGTTTTTGTTTTGGTTTGTTTTGTTTCAAGTTTTGGTGGCCTGGAGCTGGGGCGGGCCTTGGGCACTAAATCAGCACCTTCTAATGATGAAATCCAGCCTTCGACTCACCTTGGGTCTCTATGGTTAGAAAGAGGAATTTCTGATAGATGGTAAAAGACAGAAAGTGTGTCTTTTCCCTGTACTTGTTGATTTTCACCAAAAGTACAACTAATTCTCCTCATATGACAGTATATAGCTCAGCATGATCAGCTGACCATGAAACTCATGTCTGGGTGTACAAGCTCCCACCCAAGCTAAACGTATATTAAACAGTAATGGGGGACCCTGGGGGAGGGGCTGGAGAGGGGAGTAGCACTGGCCCATCTGTTGTCTGGAGGAAATCAGGAAGTCCTTTGGACCTAGAATTTGGTGGGCTGAATCTTGGCATGACACGGCTGAGGTTCAGAAAGCGAAGGCCTGCAGCAAAGGCCATTAAGCTGCCTTTGCTGTCATCAGCTCTCATGCTTTAGAATGTCTCCCCTTCGGTGGAGGGAAAAGGTAAAATCAGAGAACATTTTATGAGCACCTACTTTTCCCAGGCATCCATCAATTCCTTAGTCATCTTCATCAACTTGTTTAATTTAGATATATACTGAGGGAGTCCCTGTGACCTCAGTTAACTTGCCCTGAACCTGAATTCCATAGCCTGTGAGTAGCTAAAGCCCTTCCTACACCCCTTGGGCCCTGGTTCCTTCAGCGGGATCACTGCCCTGCACCTTCTCTGAACCCCCTTGGATCTCAGAGAGTTTCAGCATGTTGGCCAAGCTCCTATGTCCTAATCAGAGGCCATCTCCACTGCCCCAGGCTGCTGCCCCTGGGGGAGTGGGGGGGGCAGAGGGGGGAGGGCTCCTGGAGAAAGAGCTGAGGTCTCTGACTTGCCTCTAGTCTGATCACCCCTTCCCTCCTGCCCTCACCCAGAGATGCAGGCCTCCAGCCTCCAAAGGGCATGGCCTCATGCCTTCTTGCTTTGTTTCATTCACGCTTCCAACCCTTTTCCTGGCAGTGGTAATATTATACCCATTTTTCAGATATCCTTGTAGAGATGAAATAGCCAACTGCCATAGCCGCTGAAATGTATGGAGCTCTGGCTGTGTGCCAAAGGTTATCTATTGTCTCATGTATCTTCACATCCTGTTATAGGAAGTACAGCGCCTCTTTGTGGGGAGACTTTTCATGACAGCAACCAAATTATGCCCAATCCCAAACTCAGATTGATCCCTTCTTGGATGGTGGTAAACAATCAGAGTGGAATCAGCAACAATGTGGAATTCTAAGATGTTTTACTAGAGATTCAGTCTGACCAGAACTGGTTGATCTAAAAAATCTCAGAATCTAGGAAGGAAGGAAGGGACCGTGTAAACAAAGTCCAGTGCCTCGTTTACAGAGAGGGGAAAGGAGCCCCATCCACGTCCGTGTATATATGACAGAGAAACACGAGGCTGAAGGTGGAATTCAGTCATTGTCCTCTCTTGACACAGAGTGATCTTTACAGACCAGAGTCCGTTTTCCTGCCTGTAACAACCATAAATTAAAATGACCACCTTGGTTGGTATTTGAGCCCTGGGAGGGGGAGGCAGCCCTGTCCTGCAGGATATCTTGAAATAGGATCCATGGATCAACTACTCAGAATTCACCAACGTGCTTGTTAACATGCAGATGCCTGGGCTTTGCCCAGTATCCACTGAATCCAGATCTTTTGGGATGAGGCCCTGGAACCTGCACTTTGAAATGCATGCCAGGTCATTCACATGCAGCCTAAAATTTGAGAATCATCACTGCAATGGAACCCAGCTCTCTGGAGTCAAGCTGCCCTGGGTTCGAACCCCAGCTCTGCCAGATACCAAATGTATGAACTTTGCACACCTGGGCTTTTTTTTTTTTTTTGTCTGTAGCATCTATATATATATAAAAGCCTAAGTGACCATTAGACCGTTTGGCGTTTGACCAGTAGCTATAACATGCACTGACCAACAGGGGGCAGATGCTCAATGCACAGGCATGGAAACATGGGACAGAATGATGAATTCGTGCACTGGGCCTCTAGTGGAATAATAACTCTCTCACAGGGTTATCGGGGAGATAATAAGGGAGGTAAGGCAGGTAAGATGCTCAGCACTTTGCAAGTGCTTAATGAACATTAGCTGCTACTGTGACATCATTCTTTGGAGACAGTCCCTGTTTGCAGCTGTCCACATAAAGGGCAGGTGGGGGCCCTGGGCTCCCCAGGAGCTGGTCCCCAGCCCTGCAGGGCTGCTCTCTGGGAGGATGTGCTTGTGTGAAAAGTCTGGCCCACCCACTGTGGCAGCAGTCTTGGTGGGTGCAGTGACAATGGCCGCCTGCAGGGGGAGGCATGCACACATTCAGAGCACAGTCAGCTGCCACCCTGGAAGGAGGGGGCTCTCTTCGGGAATGGGTGGAGGCTGAGATCAGCACTTGTTCTGGAATCTTCCTCCCACTGTGGAGGGGAGTATCTGGGGATGTTCACAAGACAGGGCGCAGCTTCTCCTCTCGCTGATGGAAAAGTGAGAACCTGAGCTGGCATGACGCTGCGTCTGTCCCCTGAGGCCTCAGAAAGCGCCTCATTAGCTGGAGGTTTTATTTTCGCCACCCAGCCTGGCCCCCGCGGGCCCTCTGCAGCTGCCGGCTGCGGTGCCTTTCTGAGGGTACTCTTGGCAGGGCTGTAGGCTGTGATCTAGCCTGGTGTTCTGTTTCTATCCCAGGGAGAGCTGTGTGGGGCAGCTCACCATACTTAGCAAACCCTCTTCACCTCAGAGCCGGGTGAGAGTTGGGAGGGGGCAGAAGGAGTCAATTTCCTTGTTGTCATTTCCTATGACTCAAGGAAAGCACTATCATTGCTTGAGCACCTACTGTGTGCTATTCTGTACCTCATGAGCATTCTGCAGAGGTGGAAACTGAGGCTCAGAGAGGTCAGGTAACTTGCCCAGAGCCACACAGCTCACGAGCAAAGATAGTAATGCAATGTGCCACCAGTTGAGAGCCTAATACATTGCCAGGCTTGATGGCAGTCATATCACATATATTCAATCCTACAACAACCAAACTTGTAAACCCCAGTGTCTGACCCCAAACTCTATGCTTTCCCTCGACTCCACCCAGCCTCCAAATGCTTCAATTAACTCTCTCCTGATCCCCAATCTTTTAGATTATTAAATTCCCATATGTCCCACAAGTAAAAGTTCCTCTTCTCTCATAATCCAAGATCACTTAGTGAGAGATGCATCATATTCCCAATTTTCGCTGTGCATGGGATTCCTGTCTTGAAAGCACCGATTCCTTGCTAAGCTCTGCCCCCAGGAGCCCACAAGTCAGACACAGTGAAGAGGGTCCGCTCTCATCACTGGAGATGCCCATCCCTTGCCCACCCCTTTTGTAGTTTTCCAACATAGGCTGAAATTGAGTTTATATTAACTCCTGTGATAAACGGACAGTCTTCCTTTTTTTCTCACAGAAATTAATGCCATTAAAGTAACTACCTCAGTGCACTCACTGCTTTGAACACACTATTAAGATAAGCTGTCTGTGTACACACACACACACACACACACACACACACACACACACATACACCCTTTGGCACCCCCAATGAGATGTGCCTTTCGAAGGTGCTGTATTGTGACACACAGCACTATGAAGGCTCTCAGTGTCCTTCTGGATGTCTGTCCATCTACTAACAAATGCCCGACTGGTGTCAATGGCAGCTGAGAGGAAGGACTCATGGCTTCATGTTTGTGCCCAGCGCGGGGCGGGGCTTGCCAGTCCTCTGGGGGATTCTGATGTAGCTGCTCTGCGGTTGCTGCTCTGAGATCCCTCAGGACTCTGGCTGCCTCCCCAGCTAAGGGCTAACTAAGGCGATCACTTCGGTTCCCAGTGGTTACAAGCAGGACAATGGGCTGTGGTCTGTAAAGAGCTCTCTCATCAAAAGTGGACCATGGCCAAGCCTCACGTTGACCCATCAACTTGAGGAGTTCTGTGAGCACCTTTCGGTGCGGTGACGTGCTCCTTCCTGCCATGGTGGCAGCCACCCGGTGCCTGGGAGACAGGGAGCGACAAATGGCCCAGTCCGGCATTTCAGAGCTGCTGGTCATGTGGGAAGTTCATGTGGGTAGAGAGGAAGAAGAGCAGGAGGAAGAGCATCCATGTTTACCCAGCACCAGGCATTATCCTGGGCTCATCCATGTGTACAGTCAATGGTGCAGATATTTGCCGAAGCTCTGACCATGTCTAGGATGCAGGGAAACTGAGGCCTGGAGAGGGGTGGGAACTGGTCCATGGTCTCCCGAGTAGCACAGACAGGTCTGGGAGCACGGCCAGGTAGGGCTAACTCAAACCTATGCATTTCCACTCCGGTCTGTGGTTCGGAATTGCCCCAGCGTCACTCAGATGCCTTTATTTGTGTTGTGAAAAGGGCTCTGCACTCTCTGTCGCTGTCCTTTGTGCGGACAGCGAGAGCACCGTCCCGGCAACGGAAAGTGCGTCAGACCAGAGACAGGACCACGGAAGGTTGTTCCTGTAATATTTATCCCTGCAGAGTAAATATTTCTGTCTCCGTCACAGGCCAGAATGTCCCTGTTGGCAGCCTCGTAGTTACTCTCTTTCTCGTAGCCATGGCCGGGGTCAGGGTGACCAGCACACTGGTTCCTTTCACTTTGGACAGTGGACTTCTTGCAGCAAAGAAGTAAGGCCGGTGAGGGACCCGCCAGGGCGAGGACTGGAGGTTAGGGCTGCGGGGGGCAGAGTCAGGTTGGGCCCCACGAGGTGATCCGGGGAGAGCAAAGCTGGGGCTTTCCCCATGGAGTTTGGACAAAGAAAGGCCTGGTTCCCTGACGTTGCTTTGCAGACTTATTTTTATAATGTTCTCCCCTCTGTCGCCTTTTCTCTTTTCCCACCAGCACGTCTCAGGGAGGTTGAACAACTTGCCCAAAGTCATGTAGGTTCCAGCTTTTTGCCACCCAGTTGAGGGCTCGCCACTTCTCTGTAATTGTAAGGCCCTTTGTGAGCGGGACAGGGGGTGGGGGGGGGGTACTTTGTCCCCAGGCTCATTGCAGGCAACTAACTGTGGCCCTTTGCACTGCACCCTGCCATTATCTCAGCCCCTCTAAAGTACCACACTCTCCTTGTTTTTAGGCCTTTGCATGGGCTGTTCCTGCTGCCTGGGACTCTTTTATTCACTTTATTTCTCTAAATAAAAATAAATATACCCACCCTCGGGGAACCTACTCGCAGTCATGCTCAGCTTAAAGTTCTCTCTTTTGAAAAGCCCATCGCTGATCCCTGTGCACGCCCGTGCACACACCCTGCCCCCACCTCACGCCTGGCTAGGGCTCCCGGCACCCCCCATGCTAACGCTGATCGCACTATAGTGTTCCCTATCTCATTTTCTGTCTCTTCCCACTCCGGCCAAGAGCTCTGAGGGCAGTAGCTCTTTCTTAGCAGCAACCCCAGCGACTGATGTAATACCAGACTCCTAGTAGGTGCTCAGTAAACTCGTCGAGAGGATGAAAGTGTGAATGAGTGAACTCGAGAACAGGCACCCGGGGTTCCCTGGCCGGGCCCGCCCTCCTCCACGTGCCAGCACACGTCACAGCAATGCTCTTCCTTCCAGCATCAGTCTCTGAAGTCAGGAGGCCATGAGATCTGTCTCTGGGGGCGGAAAGTTCTCTGGGCTCAGCCAGAGACCCCCCTGTAGAGGGTCAGTAGGAGTGTGCTCCAGTGCCAGGACCCTGGAGAGAACTCTAGACATGGGCCAGTCTGGGGCCATGGAGGGGACAGGAGGGCAGAGCGGGGGCTGGAAGGGCAGTTGGAGCAGACAGGGTTGGAAGGGCTGTGGGTGCATCCAGGGCCCAGCTCTGGACTGGGTTTGTGATTCCTGGTGCCTGAATTGCAGGGATGGATCTGTAAAGTGGCAACAGCGAACTTGACCCAGAGCCTAATCGGATCTTTTGTTGGACATTGATTGTGTGTCAGAACCTGCTAAGCACTACATGGTTGATCTCATTTACTTCTTTTTATGAAAACGCCACCCTGATAGGCCTGGTCCCTGTTTCTGTGTCACCCGATGGGAAACAGAGGAGCAGAGAGGTGAGCACTTGCCCGAGGTCAGGGGCACATCTGGCAGAGCCAGGTCTCAGAGCCCAAGTCTTGCAGCTTCCTCCCAGCATGGCCTCCCACCCAGACACACTCTGGGAACGCAAAGGAGAGGCCCCTCTCCTATTCCAGTCTAAGGAGAGGAACTATCGGAGAAATGGAGTTGAGCCAGTCATTGACTTTCACCTCAGATGCACTGCCTGGGGTCCCCTGCGTGTCTTCTGTTGAACAAGCAACACTGGGGGGAGCAAGGCTCTGGTTCACATGCTGTTCAGATGCCAAGAAGGCATCCTTGGGCCCGAGGTTCAGAGAACACAAATGGCTTCAGCCTCTGTGTGGTCATGAAATGAATGGTTATTCCTGGGTGGTGCAATTATGGGTGATTTCTCTTTTCTTCTTCTTCTTCTTCTTCTTCTTCTTCTTCTTCTTCTTCTTCTTCTCTCTCTCTCTCTCTCTCTCTCTCTCTCTCTCTCTCTCCTTTAAAAATTTGTGAGTGAAGTATTATAATCAAGGAAAACATTTTTAATCATAAATAAATAGGCAATAAACCTGCAAGATGCAGGAGCTGTCCTGGCCCCTGCCGTGGCTCAGGCATTGCTCTCAGCCTGGAGCGCTCTCCCCTTTTGCGTTACAATAAGAACTGGCACAAAGCTCCTAAAACCCATGGAATTTCCTGAGTGACAGGAGTGTCAGTCGGTGTTCATGAGGAGGCCCTTTGGAGCACACCTGGCTTATGCTGATGAGTGGGGCCCCTAGGGAGCCTCAGGATGATGGGGCTGGTCCCAAGTGCTCAGAGGGTTGGACTTCCAGCCACACTCGCCGACTTCTGGGGAGCAGACAGGGGGAGTCCTGCAGATTAAGCTCTAGAAAAACCAAGGCTCGGGGATGTGGCACCAGCGTGTCACACTCCTTGCTTAGTGTCTCCACTCCTTGTCTGCAGTGGAGACCGGAATTTGGGGTCACCCCTTGCTAAAATAGTCTATCTGCAGCATATTTGTCTTTTAAGATTTTATAACTTTAACAAAAGGCCTTGATCCAGGTCAAGAGATTACACAGGAAGCTCTGAAGTGTTCATTTCGGGGAAGCGACGTGACTCATGGGCAACAGCAGGAAAGCTTAAGGCAGTTGCATGCTGGTCAGCACATGCATGCCAGAGCCACGACCTCCGCCCCCCCCCCCCACCCTTCCACTTATGAGCTCAGTGAGTTTGCTTAATAGGCTCAATCACTCTGTGCCTCAGTTTCCTCATCTGTAAAATGGTGACAGTGTACATCAAAGCTCCCAGAGCTGTGCCAGGCGCATGGTGGGGACTTCCTAAGTCACAGGGATTGTATTATGTTCTTATTACGGTATATTATATTATTCTTATTGCTGATATTAATTTAGTATAATCACCTGGGGAAACCCATGTTGGCATCCCTTGCCAAGGATAACTTCCCAGAAACAGCAAACCACCAAACCAATAGGGACAACATCGTTCCTTTTGAAAAACTGGCCACAAATTACATTTTTAGAAAATCTAATTTTCTTACGGAGTCCTTGTTTGGGAAATGCTTGGTCTTTGAATCGAGCGAGGGCTCTGCCTTGGCTTCTGCCCTCCGGAGGCACGCCCCTGGGTGCCAGGGGGAAGTGCCCTTTCCTCTCCCTGAGATGTCCTCCCCTCCCTGCCCCCTGCCCCAACACCATGGGGCTGCCTTCATCACTCCCTTCCCCTCTCTTCTCAGAAGTCCCTTCCCAGCGAGCTCGTCCCTGGGCACCTATCCCAAACCCAGCCACCCTGCTCCTTCCCAGCTTTGCTTCTTTCTTCTTAGCACATTCACCTGGCAGACAGTATTATTTATTTTTTTAGTTGGTGATTGGCCCCTTCCCTCCCAGCCCCCCAACTAGAAAGGGATGGGCTTTGAGATCAGGACGTGGGCCATTTTGCTCACTGCCTTTTCTCCAGTGCCCAGAGCACACCGGGTCAGGCACGGGCTCTGGGAAGGTCTGTGGCATGTGAGTACACAGGTGGGAGGGAGGGAGGTTTGCTGGGCTCGGAATTTCCAACCCACCTGGTCCAGGTGTGCTCAGCACAGGACACCAGTGGTCTCCGAGCTGCCCCTCGGGGCGAGCCTGGGGCAGGGTTTGACGTGTGTCATTTCATTCCATCTCCATGATGGCCGTGTGGATGGGAAGGCTGGGCTCAGAGAGAGGAAGAAACTTGTACCTGTCACACAGCCTATGGGTGACAGAGCCAAGGATGTGCCCGCCCCCCTGGACAGAAAGTGACGCCCGGTCCTCCCCTGTGCCCTGGCCTGCGGGGGAGGCCTCCCTGGGTGGTTTCTTTCTGGGCTGGCTGCTTTGCGGGCCAGAAGGCCCATCCCTCCTCACCTGCCCGTGTGCGTAGGTGGCTCTTGGCAAACACGCTGCGTCAGGCGGCCCAAGCAGCTCTCAGCACTTGGAGGTGGCAGGCTCATTACCGGCCCCAGACGCGGCCTGGGATGTGATGGGGATTGTCTGAAACATCTGCCCAGAGCCATGGCCAGGAACAGGGCTCCCTCCACCCCCTTCCCTGGGAGAGGGGGGCGCAGGGAGGGCCAAGGCAGCCATCTCGGTCCTGGGGAGGGCATTTTCTGTCAAAGAAAGATATTAGATAAGAGCTAGAAAGACCTGGGTTCCGATCCTGACTCTGCCACTGTGAAATCGAGAAAGTTTCCCGAACATTCCTAAATCCTCCCGCTTGCAAAATCTTAGCAGCAATCAATGCCTGCCTCCCAAACTTGTGTCTATGACCAATGAGACAGTATATGCAACATGTAAAACCCCAGGTATAAAATACATGTTAGCTATTTTATGTTTATTCATCATGAACGACAGTTTCCTTATCTATAAAAGGAGAGTAGACACAAGCCTGGCACATTATACTCCCCCCTTCCCTTCCCTAAGCACCAAGTTCCAGGCCTACGTTGTCCCTGGGGATGCTCCAGCCTTGGCCCTGCCCTGGATGTTTCCTATGGTTAGTGAGCCATCTTCCCGGGGCAGTAGGCCTGGGGGCCGGAGTGGTCATTGTGTCAGAAGCCCCCTGCCTGTCTCCTTCTCTCCTTTTCTCCCTGCCTTCTTCCCTCCCTCCCTCCTTCTTTCTTGTCTTCCTTTCTTCAATTCATTTTTATTGAGTACCGATTAAGTGTCAGGCACTGTGCTGGGCACCGTGAATACAGCTGTGAGTAAGACAAGGTCCCTGCTACCAGAGAGCTTAAATCTAGCTGGAGTCCGGTGGGGAGAAAGGAAGTAAACAAGTATATAAGGAAAAAGAAGCACTATGAAAGCAGAAAATAGGATCAGAGAACAGCAGGTGATGGAGAGGGTAGTACAGTTACTTAAATGGGGAGCCAAGAAAAGCATCACCAGAGAAGCAGTATTTGAACCAAGACTTGAAAGATGAGGAGAGGCCAGCCATGTCCAACATTGGGAGAAGGGGCTTCAGGCTGCAAGAGCAGCACATGCAAAGGCCCTGTGGTGGGGTGGAGCTGGACTAGGGTCCCTGGCGGTTTTTAGTGGGAACTGTGGGCCCCAAAGCAAAGCCACAGCTCTGCCCCTCCAGGCCAGACAAGGAAAGCAGGCTTCATTTTTAAGTGTTGGCTGCACTTAAGATCCTGGGTGCTCCCAGGATATCTTTTCTGCAGTTCCTTTGCTATAACTGGCATAAGTTATTCATGTCCATATTCCTCAGGACCCCTGCCAAAGCCAGCCTTTCCCACAGATGCTGGTTTAAATTAGGGGAATTAGCCATAGCTGGTTTGGCTCAGTGAATAGAGCATCCGCCTTCGGACTGAAGGGTACCCGGTGGATTCCGGTCAAGGGCACATGCCCAGACTGTGGGCTCAATCCCCAGCAGGGCGTGTGCAGGAGGCAGCCGATCAATGATTCTCTGTCATCATTGATGTTTCTATCTCTCTCTCCCTCTCCCTTCCTCTCTGAAATCAATAAAAATATATTTAAAAATTAATTAGGTAGATTATTTGCTGAAGACTAGATTTGACAGTGATTAATTGCAATAGGGTCCTATTTCTGAGTCCTCCAGATGGGCAGGTGAAAGAATGCTGGGCTAGGCTAGGCTAGCACAGGTGGGACATGCCCGGTCCTGCCAGCACAGTGAGAAGCAACTCAGACCCTTCCTCCTGAACCTGGCTAGCCCCCTGCTCAGCCAGAATGCAAACCAGACCAACTGGTCTCCCATTCGAGGTGCTCTGTGTGTGGCCCGGGTTTGCTCCTGCCTCTTCCCCTTCGTGCACACGCTCCTGGCTAACTTGCCTGCCCTTCCTTCTGTCCCCAAAGGGAGCTTCTATTCATTTCAGGATCTGCACAAATTCTACCTCCTCTAAGAGGACTTCTCAGACACTCCCTGGGGGAATGCTTCCCTTCTTCCTTATTGTCCTAATTTCTCTTCAGCCTTTTAAGGCATCCAAGTGTGCATTGTGTTGAGGAGGCCTAGTTCCAACTGCAGCATAACTTCCTCCAGGGCAGAGGACCAGGCCCCAGAGCTTGCATGCCATTCATTCAGCAAATGCTCATTGAGGGCCGCTCTGTGCCCTGCTCCATGAGAGGCAAAGGGTATGGCTGTGGGCCAGGCATGGTCCTTCCCAGTTCTTCAGTTGCCCTCAGCCTAGTGCAGGGGACAGGCCTCGTGGAGAACATTGCAACACATAGCGCTGAGAGATAGGGGTGTGATCTCTATTGAAGGGTGTCCACGTGAATCTGGGGTGATCCCGAGGGCTTCTCAGAGGTAGTGACAACTGAGATGTGGGGAATGATGAATGACACTGAGGCTCAGAGGATTATATAGCTGGCCCAAGATTTCACATCCAGTATATGGCAGAGCGCACTCTCAAATCCAGGAGGTTTGTGGAGTGGGTCCCCCTGCATCTACACCCCCAGCCCCCAAGTTAGCACAGCCTTTCTGGTCCTGCCTCACAGAGCAAGGAGGAAAAGGATCAGGCCCACTTGGCCAGAGCCTGGGTAGCCTGGCTACAGTCTGCTCCAACATCTTTTATTTCCAAGGGACCAAAATTTGATGATTCAACAAGCCCTTGGAATCAAAAAGAGTGTCAGTGGAATCTGAGGCCGGTGGATAGACTTCCCTTCACAGGGTGCTGTAGGACAGCTTTCTTCTTGCTCGTGGTTGCTTTTTCATTTTCCTAGTCCAAAAATAATGTGTAGTAATTGTAGAAAACTTGGGGAGAAAATACAAATCATCCATATTCTGCTACCCAGAAATAACCATTGTTAACATTTTGATGTGTTGAGATAATTATTTGGGGATATTATTTAGAAATTGCTGCAATAGATAATTGCTTGAATAGATAATTACTGCTTATTGATTTATGTAAATACATGAATATGATGAACTTGTATATGTTTATCTTGCTGCAAAGACTTGCACATTCAATGCCTGGAAATCTCAGAAAAAGAAAGAGGAGCGGGGAAAGGACTAGCTTTTATTGAGAACCTCCTATGTGTCTGACTGTAATTAACACTTTTCCTATTGATAATGCAAGAACCAAACGCATATGATGAAACAAACTTTTCATTTATCCTGATGATGATCCATCAGATGGTTATTGTTCTTATTTGGAGCGGGGGGGTGCGGGCAGATGAGGCAAGAGCAGTAAATCCTGCAACCAAGAGCACAGAACTGGGATGCAGTAGATTGAACTCCTGGTCTGTCCTGCTTTCAAAGGGCATGTTCCTTTCCCCCATCACGAAGTTTCCGTGGCCTCATGAGCTGGCTGATGGCCGCCCACTGGGCACCACCATCATTTCTTTGTCAAGCCCTCTGATGGGCCCAGCCCTGGGCCAGCTGCAGGAAGGACTCACCAGGAGCAGGCCTATCCCTGTACGTAGGACACTGCTCTGGTTTCGCTGTGAGACCTCAACCCTCAGAGGAGGGAAAGGGCCTCAGAGGATCAGCTAAGTGCTGGGGCAGGCACTGCATTGGATGGAAAGAAATAGGGTCTGAGGTTGTGGGGTCCCCGGGAGATACCCCTGCCTGACTGGCTGCCATAAGGCCTCCTCCATAGATCCCTTGTCATGATTACAGCAGCCAAAGCCTGACCTCAACTGACAGGGCTTAGAAGCTAACTCAAGCCCACTGACTCCCAGAAAGCAGCCTACACTCCAGAGAGAAAGGCATTGCTTCACAGGGTGTTGCAGGCTGGATTCTCCAGGCTGAGATGGGGTGAGTGGTGTAAACAGTCTTCCAGGAAGTAACACCTTGAAAAGAAAAGGACAGAGAGTGAGTTTGTGCAGGGGGAACCACCTGATTGCGAGGCAGTCGGGACAGAGCCTCTGCCAGCCCAGGGGAGAATGGTGGCCTGAGCAGAGATTGTCATCAGAGGGGTCCCACACTGGACAGAGATGGCTGGGCCCTGTTCTGCTGCCTTCGCAGTCACTGGCCGGGGCTGCCCTGAGAAAAGCATGCCTGCAGGCCCCATACTTCTTGCAGCTGGGCACTAGGTCCTTGTGTGAAGGAGGATTTGAGCCATACATCTCCATGTCTGTCGCACAGGGGAAATCTACCTGCTGCAAAAGGCAGCTGGCTTAGAGTGGACTCAGAGCACAGGGGGTATACAATCCACATTCTTAGACTCAGGCTAAAGTAGTCTGACAAAGTGACAAGCTGACTGCTTTCACTCTGGGCTTTTACTGTCACCTGCATTAGTTTGCCAGGGCTGCCATAACAGAATGCCAGAGACTGAATGGCTTAAATAGCAGAAATTTATTTTCTCACAGTTGTAGAGGCTGGAAGTCCACAGTGAAGGTGCCAGCAGGGTAGGTTTCCTCTGGGGCCTCCCTCCTTGGCTTGCAGGTGGCCACCCTCTTTCTCCCACTTCACCTGGTGCCTCTGGTGTCTTTCTGTGTGTCCTAATTTCCTCTTATAAGAACACCAGTCATATTGGCTTAGGGACCATTCTAAGGGCCTCATTTTGACTTACTTACCTATCTCTAAATACAATCACATTCTGAGAGTTAAGGCTTCAACATATGAGTTTTTGTTTGTTTGTTTGTTTTTAAATATATTTTATTGATTTTTTACAGAGAGGAATGAGAGGTATGGAGAGTTAGAAACATCGATGAGAGAGAAACATCGATCAGCTGCCTCCTGCATGCCCCCCACTGGGGATGTGCCCGCCACCAAGGTACATGCCCTTGACCAGAATCGAACCTGGGACCCTTCAGTCCGCAAGCCAATGCTCTATCCTCTGAGCCAAACCGGTTAGGGCAACATATGAGTTTTGAGGACATCTGATTTAGCCCATAACAATGCCCAACACCTCTTTGGTACAGAGTCTGCTTAATGTCACTGACTTGGACACACTCTTGCCTGGATGGACCATCCTGCCTTCCAGGGCAGGCAAGGTTAACATGGGATAAACTTTAGAGAGATAGCGGGTCCCGAAGGACCTTGCGCGTCTTACTAAGGAAGTTGTAGTTTCTCCTGAAACCCAGGAGGGCAGTGGCATGATCAGAGGTGCATTTTTGAAAACTCACTGTGCCCATCACTTGGGAAATGTATTGAAAGAGGCAGGACAGGAAGGAGGATGGCTCATTGTGAAGAGATGATGTGCTAGTCCAGGGGAGAGATGCTGAGCCAGAACTGGAGCAGTTGTCATGGGAATGAAGAAGAAAGGATCGCTTTCAGAACCCTTTAAAATCTATCCGCCCACCGTGTGGTGGCAAATACAGAGGTCGAGAGGGCAAAATTCAGATGTGCATTACCTGCATGGAGGATCAGGACCCTGTGCAGCAGGGGTCATCTTTTTCACATCCAGATGCTTCCTCCTGATGGAATCTTGATTGGGAGATTCGCATATAAACGGACTACAGAGGGGTTTTGGCAAAAGGCATCTCTGCCCAAGGGAATGACCCATCATCGTCCAGTGGGCCCTGGAGGCCCTGACCCTTCTCAGGGTTCTTTTCCTTCCCTCTTCCCTCCATTTTGGGCAGACATTAGCTGGCACACTTTGATATAACCTCTAAACCAGTGGGTGAGTACCGCTTCCCCTAGTCCTCTACATTCCCCTGTCCCACAGCCCCCAACCATCCAACCACAGCTCCCCAGACCTCCCAGCAGCCCAGCAGCTAATGGGGCAGGTCCTGGCACAGAGAGGGGCTCTAGGACCCTGTTCTCCAGCACTGTGGCCAGCATCTGTTGACTGGTCCCTTGCCATTACCAATTATTAAATGGGTTGAATGGCATTAGCCCTTGTGTCTTACACACCCGCCATTTCCGACTGGTCATTTTTCTCACAAGCACAATGCTGTTTATTCCTTCTCGTGGGAATGCCTTTCTGTCCTCTCTGCCTGACCAGCTCCTGCACATCCTTCAAGACTTGGCTCATGTCACCTCCTCCATGAGGCCTTCCCTGATGCTCCCACAGCAGCGTCCTTGGTTCCCTCTTAAACCTCACTCTGTTGTTTGTGTTGAATGACATACAACTGTTTATCTGCCTTGTGTGTTTCCAAAGGGCAGATGGAGCCTTTCTATCGTTCCCTCTCCAGGACATAGTGCATAGTAGGCACATGGCGTGGGATGAAATGTCCCTGTGGCCCAGGAAAAGTGTTCTGGGTCCTTCAATTCTGCTGTTTCAGAGCGAGCAGCACTGGTCCTATATTTCCAAGAAGGACTCTTCAAGACTCAAGGTATCCTGGGTTCCCAGGCAGTGCCCAGCCCACAGAATGCCCTCGCTCTATGCTTATAAAAGGCCAAATGGCCCGAATAATTCCACTTTGGTAAATAGGATGCAGGTATTATCACTATAACCACACGACATGGGTCTAACACAATCTTTATTCATCACATGAGGACACTGAGGCTCAGAGAGGTTCAGTGGCTTGTCCAAGGTCGCTGGGTTTGTAAGTGGCAGAACTCCAAAGCCACGTTCTTGGCTAGCCTCCACTCGGCACTCTCCTGCTTCCTTCATGGGCTGCATTTCAGAAACCCATCCAGATACCCATCCTACCCGAAGGGACCGGCCGGCTCGCCCTCTTCAATGCCTTGAGGCTGGATAACATAGCACAGGATTGGGGCCGCCGTCAGAGGGGGAAGATGGACCATTTGGGCCTCGCTGTCCATGTGGTTGTCTTGGCCTCTGGGCTCTGTACCAGCTACTTCTGGACTCCAGGATGGTCCCAGCCGGCCCACTTCTCTCTCTGTCCTTCACCACCTATCTTTTTCACAGCTCTATTTCCTCTCTTGTCAACAGATCTCTCAGCAAAATGTTTTCCATCATTGCTGGCTATTTTTATCCCTTTATCAGAGTTATTTCCTTCAGTAAATAGCTTCCTGGCACAGGGTGGGCAGCTTAGCCCAGGCGCCAGCCTGCACCGTGTGGGCCGGAGGTGTGGGGTGGATGGGCATCTGAAGAGAGGGAAGAATTGGCAACACGCGCCATGCCTGGTCTTTGGGAGTTGCTTTCTGTTCTGATGGCAGCGGGTAGCAGCAGCAGCAGCAAGATGCTCATTCATTCCCCATTTCAATTTGCTAAAACCATTCTTTGCAAAGGCAGCGTGTGCTGAAACAATCAGTGACAGGCTCCCAAAATAGCCTGAAATCAGCAGCATTTTGTTTTGCTTCGGGCTTTTCAAGCCTGCAAGGGAAGGAAAGAAAGGATCCAGAGCATTTTCTGTGTCCAGACACACATCTCTTTTACAATAAGACAAATGACTCCTATTCCTGCTATTAAACCCAGCAGCATCGTTGCCCCACCAGCCACCCCTTCTCTGAAGACCTCGCCAACATTTCCTTTTGTGGCTGCAACACAGCGTCCCGGTGCAGCGTGCCTCGGCCTCCGCTGGCTCTGCCTGCGAGCTCAGCTTTTACAAGTTGGGATTTTCATAAATTAACGCCACGCGCGTGCTGCAGCAGCTGCTGTGCCAGCTCTTTAAGAGGTGCTGTGTGAGGCAGGCCCTGCTGCAGAGAAAGAGCCCATGATTGGCTAGTGGATGCCTCTTGGCTCCAGTCAGAGGTTAAGCCAGGCCTTTGCAGAATCCCTGGGCGGCTCTCTGAGTGTGGTCTGTGTCATTGCATACCTCTAAGCAAGGCTGCAGGACCGGCCTCAGCTTCCGGAGGTCACCTGATGGCCAGGGAGACAGTGTGTGCCAGAGGGTGGCCCCCGGAGAAGTGCAGGAGATCTGGACCCTAGTCATAGCCCTGCCCCAACACGTGACCTTGTCCAAGTCACCATCCCCCTGAGACCACCAGTTCCTGGGGAAGAAACTCTCAGAGTACCTGCCATGCCTCTTGCTTAGAGCACTTACACAAGGGGAACTTCCCACTTACTTGTTGAATATTTTGACCACCTAGATTTATGGGTCTGTATACTTGGGCCCATGGGCCAAGTCTGGCTACATGCATGCATTTATGTGTCTTCTATGTGGGGGAAGTAGAGCCTTCCTTGTAGGGTAGTTTTGAATGGAATGCAATATCGTGCTTTCACAATACAATGGCAGAGCTGAGCAGTTGCCATGCAGAGATTGGATGGACCCCAAAACCTAAAATATTTACTCTCTAGCTCTTTCCAGGAAAAATTTGTCAACTCCTGGTCTAGCAGTGAACCCCAGGATTGCAGAAACCATGTTTGTTCTGAGAGGTTTAGGGATACTCATGATTCTCCAGCTAGGAGGTGGCCTAAAGGTCATACGAGTGTGGAGGCCTCAACATCCAGGACTGGCAGGGAAGTTATCAATTAAAGGTGCTCAAGCTGCCTGGCCAGTGTGGACCAGGAAGTCACTCTTCCATTTCCGGTCAGGGAACATGCCGGATTGCAGGTTTGAGCCCGGGTAGGGGTCATGCAGGAAGTGGCCAATCAATGTTTCTCTCTCATCATGATGTTTCTATCTCTCTCTCTCCCTCTCCCTTCCTTTCTGAAATAAATAAAAACTTTTTTTTAAAGCTGGACAAGTAGAGTTTGAAGTTGACATAAAAGAAACCCTCCCAGGAATAAAAGCCATGTGATGCACAGGTGGGAGAGCTCAGTGTTTAGCATCACGTTTCCCAACAAGGACCCTGTCCAGGCAGACTCTTCACCACTTTGAGCCACTGCTGGGGCAAGGTCTTCACCTCTCTGAGCCTCAGTTGTCTGTTATAAAATAGTCATAATAATATTTATTTTGCAGGACTGTGATGAAGCTATAGCATGACAATCCAAGTAAAACACTAGCACCGTGTCTGGCTCATCCTGGGCTCTCGCTAAGCCTGACTTCTCTCATTGGCCTTACTTTTCAGCTGAGCCCCCACTAATCTTGACGTATGACTGCAGCCTCCTTCCGAATGTCCTTCCCAATGCAGCTGCCTGGCTAGACAGAGAGGGGGAGGCCCTGGGGTCATGAGTGGCAACAGAATGTAGAGTTGAAGTATTTTAGAATCACTGGGCCTGAGTTCAAATTTGAACATTGCTACTTGCTGAGCCATACGACCTTGAACATATTGCTTGACTTCTCCAGGCCTCACTTTCTTCATCTGGGAGATGGGGATGAATAGGCCCTTCCTTGTAGGGTGGGATTAAAGATTAAAGGCAGTAACGTGTGCTATGTATTTAGAACAGGACCTGGAACTCACGAATAGTAAATAGTAAGTACTTAGTTGTTACTTCCCTCCCAGATGAGCTAGTTTAAGCCAATTCCAGCTTTTCTTGAATTCTCACATTAGGAATGGTTAGCTTTGGGTGTCTCCAGGCCCCTCAAGGACCATACCATGGGGTTAGAGGCTCTGAGAAGGCCTCTGTCCTGTCTCATTGAACTGGCAAGTCTATAAAACCCAGAGTTCTCAGCATGCCAAGCCAGCCCAGCTACAGTCCTGGCATGGGGACCAAACGGTGACTTTGAAAATGTGTGTTTTCCTGGATAAAACCTCTAATTGGACAATTGTAGGTTTTCTGGCTTTATGTAGACTTTATGACTTTGAAAGCTCTTAAGCTGGGGTGAGGGAAAATTTATGAATGGGATTTCTTTATTTCTGTAGCACTCTGACTCATGCTGTTGACCCAACTGGGGGGCCGGGATTCCATTACTTGTTAATTTCTCTTTGCCAGGTGGTCCTTATTCTGCCAGCTCCCTCCATGAGCCACAGCCAGGGGTGCTGAAACCCAGAAAAGGGTTTCTGGCTGCTTAAAAAATTGTCCTGGACCTAGATTGATTTCCCAGGCGAAGGAATATGGTGCTTGAGAATTTCTCAGGGAAGCTTTACAGTTTTCTCTTAAATTTTGAAAGCTTATTTTACCAGGATTTTAAAGTCCTTTTATAGAAAACCCTGATGGTTTGCACTAAAGTCATCTGGCTTTGAGGGAGGGCTGATCACAGAGCTCTTTTGAAGGGAAGCAGCAGAGCTACAAAGACATGTCTGAACTTTACTTAAAAATGGTGTTAGGGTAACATAGGGCTTCTAATAACAAAAAGACGCCAAAATGTACAAAGTCTTAGACACAATAGAAATTTTCTTTTCTTTCTTTTTGTTTTTTTTGCTTTTTAAAATTTTTTTATTTTAATTTAAATTCTTTATTGTTTAAAGTATTACATATGTCTCCTTTTCCCCCCATTGATCTCTTCCCAGCCATTCCCACCCCGCAGCACATGCCCTCAACCCCCCTACTATCTGAGACACAATAGAAATTTATTTCTCATTCACAAACTAGTCCAAGGTTGACATTTCTGGTTTGTGAGAGGCTTTCTTCCACCCAAAGATTTTGGAACCCAGGCTCCTTCACCATCCTCTCTAGATCCTTGAACTAACCTGCTTCCAGCCAATGGAAGGTGAAAAAGAATGTGTCAAAGGCTCACCCCGTTCTTAAAAGCCTTAGCTCGGAAATGGCTCTCATCACTTCTTACATTCCCTTTGTAGGGTCACATGGTGACACCCAGATGCAAAGTGGGGTGGGAACTATAGTAGTTTGCTGGGAAGCCCATTCACATGGAAAACCACAAACTATGGAAGGGAGAACGTGAATTTTGATGGATAATTAGTATTTGCTACAGAAAGGGAAATGTACCAAAATTGAAGTCTTTAAGGATTAAATAGTTAGGGTGCTATTACATCTAGCACCACACCGGCTATCCCTGTTCTTGTCTCTGAATCCCCAGCCCTTAGAGCAGTGCTGAGCATGTTTTTGAGAGACCTTGTCAAGTCTAAGATTCCTGTATTTCCTATATAGGGGTGAGGCTCTAAGAGGAGAAGAGGTGGGCAACTGCCATTGGAGATTTGGTTTGGAAGGTCTGGATAAGGAAGTGACCAGAGCTGGAAACTAAATAAGTGAGAACAGAAAGAGGTATGCTGGAAACATACCTTGGAGATCAAGAAAGTTAAGAGCGAGGGACTGGTCAGCTACTGTGGCTCTTCTGAGAGGGAAAATCATGGGGTGTGGAGTGGTTTGGAATCTGAAGTTGACATGCTTCCCACTGAGCCTGGTCAATATTCAAGGGGTGTTATGAGCCAAATTGTTTCTCCATAAAATGTATATGCTGAAGGCCTAGCTCCCAGTGCCTCAGAATGTGACTGTATGTGGAGATAGGTTCTTTAAAGAGGTGACCAAGTTAAAATGAATGAGGTCATTGGAGTGGGCACTAATCTATTATGACTCAGGTGTCCTTATACGAAGAGGAGATTAGGACACAGATACACACACAAAAGAAAGACCGTGTGAGGACACAGGGAAAAGGTGGCCACCTACAAGCCAAGCAGAGAGGCCTCAGATGAAACTAACCCAGCTGACACCTTGATTTTGGATTTCCAGCCTCCAGAATTGTGAGAAAATAAATTTCTGTTGTTTCAGCCACCCAGCTCTGGTACCTTGCTATGGCAGCCCTAATAGACGAACACAATGGGGAAATGAAGTCTGCTATTCTTGCCCATGTTTCTCTCCAGGGCATGAACTCAATGGGCATCAGGCAATGGCAGGCAGATCTCCTGGGCTTCTAGGAAACCCTGAACTTGGAGCCCTGTAGGACCCCCTGGTAACCTGGACACAAAGGGTGCTATCCAGCCCATGAGTACCGTGCATCCCTATGCTGGCCACTGAAGGTCCAGAGACATGTGGTCATGGCCCCCAACCCAGGTGGGCTCAGTCTGGAGGGAGACAGAGAAGTCCTGTATTTCCTGGATCCTATGAAGACATTGATTACCAAATACTCTATCAATTCAAAAACAGTGTTTCAGGAGACAGGAAATACTGAGAAGCACGGATTGTAAGAACTGTCCTGATTTGGGGAAAGTAAAATGGGACCCCAGCATGTCTTTGAATCAAGGAAGTGAAATCGATGGTTAGAATACCGGGCAGTGTGTGCTATGAGGAGGAGGGTCTGGGGAGGGTGTGATTGATTCTGCCTTGGGAGGGAGGTCAGGACCCTAGAGAGGGGACATCAGAGGAGGACTATGCCAGGCTAACAAGGCAGGAGTGGTATTCTAGCAGAGCGAACGTCATGGGCAAAGGAATAGGATATATGTGTATCTGCAACAGCAAGAGTGTAAGTAAAGGAGCAAGTGAGGTGAGGCTGGACAGGCAGACCGAGTGCAGACTCTGAAGGGCCTGGAATGTCATGCCAAAAGCACTCACCATCATCTAGATCAGAGGGTGGGAGTTGAGATGCAGGCTGAGAGAGAGCCATAGCTCTGTTCAGAACAGGTGTCCCCGAAGCCGATCAGCCATCGCAGCTCCTTCTGTGCAGCTCCCAGCGTGGGCGCACAGATGCTTGGTAACCAAGGGATGGTCTATTTAAAGCCACTCTGAATCGGTTCTAGAAGGCATATGAGGACGGAGAAGGAGAGGTGGGAGGAGCTTGTCAGGAGGGAGAAGCCCTGAGCTCACGGTGGGGCTTGTGGCGAGTCCCTGACTCTCCCTGGGACTCACCTTCCTCAGTACCTCCCAATGGAAAATTGTGTGGGCTCAGGGGCCAGCCGCATGGGTTTAAAGCCAGGCTTCGTCACCGATGATCTGTGTGCTTTGGTCAAATTCCTCAACCTCTGGACCTAAGTCTTCTATGTGAAGTGGGGGTGATAATAGTACCTCTAACTTTTAGCGTTGCTGTGAGGATTTAACAGTGTCTGACACATGCAAAGCACAGGGTAAAAAATTGTAATGATGACACCAATTGGGTTGAACTAGCTTAGTGGGTTATAAACCTAAAACCACGGAGCCTTTCTTCCAACATATTTAGAACTTCGATGTGTAAGAAAGGTCACATTGAGCTCTTCTGGCTGAAGCAGGGGGGACCCTGAGCCCAGGCCCTCAGACCCCCCTCCCCAGGGCTGTCTCTCAGCCCCCCAGGCACCTCCACAGAATCCCTAGGCTCTAAAAACCCAGCTTGAAAGCAGTTGTCCCAAAGGACCTCTGAGGTCCCTCTCAGCTGCTCCTTTTAATCTAAGTCTTCCTTCCGAAGCTGGAGCATACATCTGGAAAATCTGCCCTTTACATTTCAACATCCATTTCCCAAAAGCATCAACTGAGCCAGGTCCCAGGGACAGTCTGGTCAAGGGGAACCGAGTTCGCATGGAGAGGCGAGGAAGTTATTCCAGCAACAGCCCTGACTGCAAAGACCCGAACTTGACCAATACCACCTCCACATGTGACGTCGGGAAATTCCTGTTTAAGGAAATTTACATGTGATGATTCATTCCACTGCCCAGTAAAGTTACCTTCATTCCTCCACAACTTGAGTCAAGACTTATTTTCAAGATAGGCCTTTTCCTAGGACCCCATGTCTAATCCACAGTTGTTCTGCCTGTCAGCCTTGTCACAATTTTCTCAGTGGGGCTGCTTTTATCTCCACTTAAATACAGACATCCTGGTGACAGACTTCATAAAGTATCCTACTAGCATCTTTGCAACCTAGTTTCTTCAACTAATTCACTTTAGGGCTCCGGAGGCTGGACAGCAGAAAGTGCTTTGCTCTCTTGGCCAAGGATCTGAAATGTATTATTCCTTAGTAAATTGCTAATGTTGTGGTTGTGTTGCATTCCATGATCACTCAAGACATTAGCAAAATGTTACAGGTCTCACTGTTGCCCCTGCGATCCATTTTCTGTGATGGAAGCGTAGCTGTGCCTCAGTTTAGCCTCATTAACCATCTCTGGATACCATGATCAGTGGTGCCAGTCTCATCAAGAAGGCTTCACCTCCACATGCGTTAAGGTAAGTTATGCAAATGTGACAGCCTCCACCAGTCACAGTCCAGGGTAGTTTCACATCCTTTTGCCTCTAGATGGTCAGCACTGCCATCTCACTATGAGTGGATGTCTCTCTTCTCCACTAAGGGACTGCATCTTGGTCTTTCCCCTCCAAACCCTAGCAGAGGTGCCCAATAAATTGATATGGGATCTATCAGATGGAATTAAATATGGACACATCTGTGGGGCTGATTCAGCAATGACCCAGACAGACCTGGATCCTGACCGCAAAGAGGGAGGGAAGATAAGTACAAGTGTGATGGGGTTCATGACTTACTATTGACAGGTAAAATCCCAAAGCCCAGTGTAACTGT
>NW_005871172.1:342260-344612 GCF_000147115.1 Myotis lucifugus | reverse complement strand
ACGTACAGTGCAAATTGAAAACTTTCGTGGCCCATGCACAGAAGTCGGTATTTTGTGGAAGAGCCACACTGAAGGGGCCAAAGAGCTGCATGTGGCTTGCGAGCCGCAGATTGCTGACCACTGACTTAGACATTGTCCTTTTGGCTTCCATGGCTTTGGGGGACACAGTGAACCAAAGCTGGGAGAATGAACTCAATCCCCAGTCTGTCATCCGGAGCCCATCTTCATCGACTGCCCTTTGCTTTTCCTTAATGTGTGTCTGCCTTTAGTCACATACAGTTGCTTCAACCACCTTGGGCTTGTCACTGTTCTCCAAGTACTCCCATTCCTGAATGACCAGGTTCTCTGCACTTGGAATGCCTTTTCTTGCACTCCTTTTTACCCCTTTTTACTCCTACTGAGCTCCTACTTCAAAACAATCCCAAATGCCACCTCCTCCCGGAAACCTAGCTAGGTCTCCTCGGTTGGAATATTTTTACTCCTCTCTCACCTTTGCTCCCATAGAACTTATATATGTATGACATTCTGCTTGGATTTGAGTTAAATCTCTTACTTTCCTCACTATGTTAGAAACTCAATGAGGTCAAAGTATATATTTATGATAATTATTATTATCTTACTGGTCTTCTTACCTGCATGTATGTGAGAAGTTCATGGATTTTGGCTTCAACTGCTAGGTCTTTCTCGATATGTGAACTTAGATAAGTTATCTAATGTGTCTGAGTCTTAGTATTCCAGTCTGTAAAATGGAGGTAAAAAATAAATCCCTTTTTTCACAAGCTTATTGTGAGCATTAAAGAAGATGACTTGTATGAAGTTATAATGACAATAAAATCATAATAATGAGAGCTAACATTGATTAATTGCTCCCTTAGGCACTGATCTAAACTCTTTACAAGTAGCTCATTTAAATCATAGTTTTACAGGAAGTTATACAATAATAGTACAGAGAGATCTCTTGTAGCCTACATCCGGTTTTCTTATGTAGTTATGGTACAGTATCAAAAGAAGGAAACTGACACTGGCATGATGATGTCTGAATATAGTTCTGTATAGTTTTATCACTTGTTTAGATTTGTGTAACCACCACCACAATCAAGATACAGATATATTTTACCTCCCCAAAGATCTCCCTAATGCTATCCCTTTATAGTTGCACGCACCCCTCTCTCTTCTACCATCCTTAATTCCTGGCTACCATTAATATGTTTTCCATCTGCATAATTTTATTTCAACAGTGTTATCTAAATGGGATGGCGAGTATGTGACCTTGTAAGATTGGAATTTTTTCACTCAGCATAATCCATCCAAGTTGTTGTGTGTGTCAAGAGTTTGTCCACTTGTTGTTGCTGACTAAGGTTCCATGGAACGGATGTATCATGGTTTATCCATTGAAGGACATCCAAGTTATTTCCAGCTTGAGGCGATTGCAAATAAAGCTGCTAGAAACATTCATGTATAGGTTTAATGTGAACATGTCTTCATTTCTCTGAGATAAATGCCCAGGGCTGCAATTGTTGATTTAGATGGTTAGTTCATGTTTAGTTTTTTTTAAAGAAAGAGCCAACTGTTTTCCATGTTGGCTGTACCACTTTACATTCCCATGAGCAATGTGTGAATAATTCAGTTTCTCCACATCTTCACCAGCATTTGGTGTTATCACTATTGTTTATTTTATCTGTTTTAATAGGTGTGTAGTGACATCTCATCATGGTCTTATTTTGCATGCTCCTAATAGCTGGTGATGTTGAACATCTTTTCACATGCTTGTTTGCCATCTGTATATCTTCTTGGTTAAAATGTCTCTTCATGTCATTTGCCCACTTTCTAATTGGATATTTTGTTTTGTTAATTAACATAAAACATTAGTTTCAGGTATACAACATAATGATTCAATATTTGTATATATTGTGAAATGATCATCATAATAAGACTAGTTAACATCCATCAACATACAGAATTACAGAATGTTTTTTTTTCTTGTGATAAGAACTTTTAAAACATGATCTCTTAACTTTTAAATATGCAGCAATATTATTAACTAATAGAGGCCTGGTGCACAAAATTCATGCACGGGGGGGGGGGGGGGGGTCCCTCAGCCCGGCCTGCACCCCTCCACAGTTTGGGAGCCCCTGGGGGATGTTCACGGGGAGGGGGCCTAAACTGTCAGTTGGACATCCTTAGGGCTGCTGCGGAGGTGGGAGAAGCTCCCGCCCCCACCATTGTGCTCACCAGCCATGAGCTCAGCTTCTGGGTGAACCGCGCACCCCCTGGGGGGAGCCCACTGACCACCAGGGGGAAGCTCCCGGATTGAGGCGTTTGCCCCCCGGGGGGCAACATCATAACGACCCG
>NW_005871172.1:319992-342144 GCF_000147115.1 Myotis lucifugus | reverse complement strand
GGGGGGGGGGGGGGCTTGGGGTGCCGCACCCTGTCACACACAGAGCAGGGCTGATCAGGGGGTTGGGGCGCCACACCCTATCACACACAGAGCCACAGGGCAATCAGGGGATTGGGGAGCTCCCCCTTATCAGGCACAGAGCAGGGCTGATCAGGGGGTTGGGGCGCCTTCCCCTGTCACACACAGAGCCGCAGGGCGATCAGGGGGTTTGGGCGCTGCCCCCTGTCACGCTGATCCCGGTGCCGGGAGGCATATTACCCTTTTACTGTATAGAATAGAGGCCTGGTGCACGGGTGGGGGCCGGCTGGTTTGCCCTGAAGGGTGTCCTGGATCAGGGTGGGGGTCCCCACTGGGGTGCCTGGCCAGGCTGGCTGAGGGGCTGAGGGCCATTTTCCGGCTGGCGGGTGACTGAAGCTCCCAACCGCTCCTTTTTTTCTTTTTTTTATTTTATTCTGGGCCAGCTTTAGCTCTGAGGCCTCGCTGCTGAAAACATTGATACAATGTTGCGGTCAGGCTGGCTGAAGCCTGGCTGACTGAAAGCCGGTTTCTGGGGTTTTGTTTAGCTTCTATATTTGCAACATAGTTGCTTAGAGTTGCAGCTGAGAGGCCGGCAAGTCAGGCGGGGAACGTTGGAGTCTGCAGTCACTGGAGCAAGCAAGCCTCCCTGTTCGCTTCAGTGCATGGCTGCCGGCCGCCATCTTGGCTGGCAGTTAATTTGCATAAGGATATGCTGATTAGCCAATGGGAAGGGTAGCAGTCGTATGCTAATTACCATGTTTCTCTTTTATTAGTGTAGATAGTCATCATGCTATACATTACATCTTCGCGGCTTATTTATTTTATAACTGGAAGTTTGTACCTTCATCCATTTCATCCATCTCCCACCCCCACTTCTGGCAACCATCAATCTGTTCTCTGTATCTGTGAGCTTGGTTTTTTTTTTAATTTTTGTTTTTGTTTAGATTCCATATATAAAGTGAAATTATACAGAAATTATACGTATTTATCTTTCTCTGACTTTTCTCAGCATAATGCCTTCAAGGTCCATTCATGTTGTTGCAAATGGAAAGATTCCCTTCTTTTTTTATGGCTGAGTAGTATTCCATGTATATGTGTACCACATTTTCTTTAATGATAGACATTTAGGTTGTTTCCATATCTTGGTTATTGTAAATAAAGCTGGAATAAACATGGAGGTGCAGATATCTTTCAAGTTAGTGTCTTCATTTTCTTTAGAAGTGGAACTTTAATACTGTTTTCCATAGTGGCTGTACATGTAGTATTATTGTTTTTAATGTGGAGTTGTTTATATATGCTAGAAATGAGTGATTTGTCAGATATGTGGTTTGCACAATTAGTCATTTAATCTTCATGCCAACCTATGAAGAGAGAACTAAAATTATTTCAATATACTAGATGAAGAAGTTGAGGCACTGAGTGTTAGCACTATGGCTGGTACTCAGCCAATGTGCAGGAAATAATAATTTACTGAGCAATTTATGCCAGAATATGCTTTTTTTTTAGTTGATTTCAGAGAGGAAGGGAGAGGGAGAGAGAGATACAAACATCAATGATGAGATAGAATCATTGATCAGCTGCCTCCTGCACGCTCCACACTGGGGATCCAGCCTCCAGTCTGGGCATATGGCCTGACCAGGAATCGAACCATGACCTCCTGGTTCGTAGGTCGTTGCTCAACCACTGAGCCATGCCAGCCAGGCCAAGAATCTGCTTGTCTTAAGTTGAGTCCCTCCAAAATAAGATTAGGCACCAAGGCAAGGGTATGGTACAAGACATGTAGCTGGGAGAGGATCCCAGGAAATAGTGAGAGAGGGGAAGAGATGGGGAAGGGAGGTGCTTCTGTGGACACATGGGGCTCAAACTCCCTGGGCACCCTCTGAGAGACTGTGAGGGACATGTCTCTGAATCCAATAGTTGCACTGAGCAGCCTCAAGGCTGTGGTGTTTATCCACCATCTCCCAGTCCTGATTGGCTGATAGGAGTGTCAGGGGCATTAATTCTGCCACCCTTCACCTGCGCTGCTGCTTGAGCTAAGCATATTCCCGTGCAGAGAGTGAGTGGGGGAGTGAGAGGGGGGAGGGAGGGAGACCCGGGAAGGCACTGGCAGGTACAGGCAAACGGAACTATCTTCAAGGGACATGGGTGAGTGCTGGCAGCCTCTGCAGCACTACTTTAAGCACTTAACCTATTAACTCATTCTACCCCTGCAACAACTCTATGAAATGAGCAGGATTTCTATCCCCATGACAACCGAGCTCCCAAATACTCACACATACATATTAAAGAAATGAAACTCCTACAAAGCGGTACTCATCCGAGTTCTGTGCAGTGCACTCTGAAATTTTCCGGTTGTTTTAAAATTGCATAATTTTTAAAATGCTATTTTTCACCCACTAAATTGTTTTCAAAACCCAGTAATGGGCTGCAATCCAGTTTTGGAAAAGATGGTGCCCTCACATTCTATTTAACAGGACAATGTTGATGACGGTGATGATGTCATAGGTCTGGCATCAGGCCTGGTGCCCAGAAGGTGCCCAGCGAATGTTGGTTTCCTTTGCTTGCCCTTCCTGGCAAACCAGAGCTTCCGAGCAGCTGCCTCCCAGATTTGCAGACAGAGGCCTGGGCGGGCCCCAGTCCGTCTCCTGCTCTGACCCAGACTTGCTCCATGGGGTCTGCCCAGCCTCCTCTCTGGGGAGGGACACCATCTTGGACTGTGACCTGCAAGTCACCAGCTCTCCAGAGGCCAGCCCCTCCTTGGAAGGCGAGGTTGTGCCCTGTCCCCACGACGCTGTCACTTCCTTCCCCCGAGTCTTTCTGAGTGAGGATTGTGCCTCTAATCAGGATGGAGACGCAGCTCATTACAAGCTGGTGAGGCAACGGCTCTGTGCTCCAGGCCCGAGACAGGCTGTCTGGGAGCCCGGCCAGTCCCCCGCTGCCCCAGACTCCAGGGCAGCGGCCTCAGAGAAGAGCAGGCCCACTGGCTTTGTTTGTCCCAAGGGACACAGGCGGACAGACACTCTGCTGAGACTTCCACCACTTCCACTGTTGCAACAACTCTGCCATGCTCAGACGATGAGTTTCATCAACATTCCGGCCGCTTCCAAAAGCATCAAAGCGGCATCTATCACTGTAACTGGCATTTATTGAATGTTTATATTTATTGCACTAAACACTGCTTAATGCTTATGTGCAACATGGTGAGTAGTCCTTACAGCAAACCCACGAGATAGGCATAATTGTGCCCACTCTACAGATGCAGAAACTGAGGCATGGAATATTTTGGTAACTTGACAAGCTCATCAGGCAGCCATACCCACTGTTCCCACTGATTCCATACCTGCCTCGCATAGCCAGGTTGCCTGTAAGAAAGTGGCCTACAGTTCCCCCTCCTCTCTGTCCCAGCCCTGGCTTCACTCTGTACAGTGGCCAGGTGACTTCCAACAGGTGACGTCTCTTCTCTGAGCCAAGTTGGCCTCATCCATAAAGCACTTCCTAATGGCACATCTTGCTAATGAAATAATGTGTGCAAAGGCATCTCTAGAGCTCCTAACACATTAGAGGCGCTCAATAAATCTATGTATAAAAGAGCCAATTCAGCTCTTCTCCCACTGACTAGGCAGCACCCCCCAGCCAGTTCCCATGATGTCACCGACCTGAGGGGGATAGCAGCCGATCTGGAACCCGCCTCCCGCACACCGCTATGCTCCCAGGCTCCTCACACTTGTGCCTTGTCTGGTCCCTGCCCGGCCACACTGACCTCCCCGGGCAAAAATCTCCAGAGTAACGAATATCTCATAGGACTATGAAGAAGGCATTTATTTTCTCCCCTCCACCCGGGAGGAGGGGAATGCAGGAGTTGAGTGTGGCTGCTGCAGAGCCCGGTGCTGAATTCCTCGTTAGCTGCAGTTTAATTACTGCCTACAGTATTGGTTTTAATAACTACGTCTCAATTAGTTGCTTGTTACTTCAGAAATAATTACTGATAGTGCCCCTTTGCCTTTGTTTTAATTCCTGCTTCATTCCCAAGCTGCAGGAATCTGAACTGAGTTGGGCATTTTTTCGCTGAAAAAGTGGGAGTTCTGGGGTGCTGGAGGAATGTTTAAACAGAACTGTGGGTTCAGCTGGGGCGAGTGTGTCTGCATGAGATGAGCGGAGGGGTGGCAATGACTTTTTCTCCCCGGAAGACATCTCTGCAGAGAAAACCCGGGCCCTTTGTCTTGAGCAAAGGATGAGGATGGGGTTCTGCTATCAAGATCAGGTGGGTCTGAGACACGCCACCCACCACTCAGACCTCTGAGCTGCTGGCCTCCAGCTGTGAGCCATGCCAGGAGCATGCTCCTCCGTGTACCCGGGTTCCAGGCCTCAGTCACTGACCATGGCAGCCACAGGCACAGCCAGATGGCAGAGCTGTGTTTGGGTGTGAGGAGGGGGTGTGCCGTTCCCTCTGTGGGAGCAGAGCCCCAATCTCAGCCACACTTCTGACGTGTAGCCTAACGGGGCCTTTCGACTGCACTGAAGAGGCCTTGGGGATACCAGGGCACCTCGGAGGTCGCACTGCACTGTGGCAGGTGCAGGGAGTGGCCCCTGTGCTCTGGCAGAGCTGTGCACGGGTAAGGCCCTCCGTGGCTTTATTCCAAGCTAAGAGTCTCCAAGCTTTGGAATTCGTCTTGGTCTGACCTGCTTTCCTGCTGCTGTGCCTTTTTAACTTTTATTCTATCACACATGTAAGAATATGGTAGCACCATGGAGCTACCATCTATTTTGGTTAATATATTTTTATTGGTTTTAGAGGGGAAGGAAGTGGGAGAGAGAGATAGAAACATCAATGATGAGAGAGAATCATTGATCGGCTGCTTCCTGAACACACCACACTGGGGATCAAGCCTGCAACCCAGGCATGTGCCCTGATTGGGAATCACACTGTGACCTGGTTCATAAGTCGACATTCAACCACTGAGCCATGCTGGCCGGGCGGAGCTATTGTCTATTGAAGCCGTGTAGCGATTACAACTAGCATGTATTAGGTACTTATTTGGCGACATTTTTCTAAGTGCTTCGGATGTATTTACTCATTTAATCCTCATAGGTAACTCTCTGGAGTAAGTATAATTAGTATCATCAGCCCTGATTTACAGATGAGGAAACTGAGGCACACAGAAAGGTTAACTACTTTGTTCAAGGTCACCCAGCCCCCAAGTGGCTGGGCTGGGGTTTCCTTCCCAGGTACTCAGTCTCCACGGCCAAGCTTTTGACCACAAGGTAATCCTGCTTCTGAGGGAACCGGGTCTGCTCTGATTAATATATTCTTTCGTGGACAGACTTTGTTTTTGTCTTTTTCAAATTATTGTGTTGAGTTTCTATTCCATGGTATTCTCCCTAAGGGTCTCCCCATGTGGACCCTCTGGGGCAGCTCCCACCAGGTGCCCTCGGCTCTCGGTGTTTCTGCAGCTTCAGTGATTAATGAAACGGACAGGAAACCTTCTGGACCTGGCCCACGGGCTGTGACTCAGGCTGCTGTCATTTTGAGGTGGCAAAGCTTTCTTCCTCATCACCAGCCAGCAATCAGCCCTCCTCAATGTGTCCTGTCCCTCTTCCCACATGACCCACCTGTCCAGGGAAGAAGCCACATTGCTGAGCCAGGCATTTGCTTTCTCCCACCGCAGTCTTTGGTCTCTTTCCCCCTGAGAATTCTTTCCAATGAAATTGCAAAGTGTTTGGCCCCAGGAACCTGCTGACCTCAATTCGTCCTTTCCCGTGGTCTTCTTCTTACCTCCTGTTCACTGAATCCCCAACCACGATGCTGTGTTGTTGTGAATCTGCGTTTGGAGGTTCATTGGGAGAATCGTGTCTACAAGGCAAAATGCTCCATTTCATCCCGGACACAAAGGGGCCCTCTGAGGGTGCAGAGGGTTTGGGATTAAGGAAATAAGCAAACAGGCCTGGCCTTTGAGGAGAGGCGTGTGGGAGGGCGGGGAGGAAAAGCAAACTGCTTCATAAACCTGCGCCTCAGTTTATTTAGACGAGGGGGGCTTACTTGTGTTCATTCTATAGGCATGTCCCAGGGTTCCCAGGAATGCCCTGTAATCTCCTCCAGGGCCACGGGGGCTCTTGCCAGATCCCTTGACGGCCAATGTTCTTGAAGTGCCAGGTGAAATGTGAGGTGCTATCTTATTTGAGAACCAGCAGGAGAAAGACCTGGCCCCTTTTCCCAGTTACTGGGGCTCTCCTTTTCTGTGTGGGGTGGAGGGAGGCCCCACCTCTCTCCAGCTTTCTCCCTCTAGTATCTGTCTAGAAAAATCTCAAGCCTGAATGGCTGCTATCTCTTCTTTTCCTCTCCCTCCAAACTGATCTGCATCCCTGTCTTGGTTTGGCTCCTCCGGAACAGACCCCGAGGGGAAGGTTTCATGCAAGCAGTTTTGGGGAGTGATTCCAGGAAGTCTTATGCAAGAGTGGGGAGTGAGACAGAGAAAGGAGAAAGCCGATAAAAGGTGCACTCGTGGCTGGGTAACTGTGGGAGCGGGGCTCGATCCCACTGGGGACCCTCTGAGGGACTGTGTGGGACACACCGCACAATTGTCCCGCTGATGGGGTTATTGTCCACCAGCTCACATGCCTCTTTGGTTGAGGGGTGTTCCTGGGTGTGAGCACCCAGCACCTGGCCTGACCTGTTTGATGATCAAGCATTTCTCTCAGAGTGAGAACGCCCCCCAGACAGAGGGGCGCTGCCACTGTCTGTGAGTGACCCCTCGGCTAGGCCAACAGTCAGGCCAGGTCAGCCACAGTATCTGTTAAAGCAACTGTTCTTACACCATGTGTGGGAGCGTGGACTGGAATGGTTACTACTTACCTCTAACAGGGACAGGTATATTCATGCCATTGGTCTCCCCAAACCTTTGAGGGGGGTCATTGTCTGCAGTACAGCATTGCAGCTGAGAACACGGACTCTGGAGCCGGAGTGACTGGGTTCAAATCTCAGCTCTCCTGCTGAGCAGTTGTGTGACTCAGGCAACTTCGCCTCTTTGAGCCTTAGTTTTCACACCTGCAAAATGGGGGTAACGATCGTACTCATTTTATAGGGTTGCTTTGAAGATCAAAATGATCAATACACATAAAAGCACAAGAGTAGCTGGCATGCATAAGGTATTCAGTGCGCACTCGCCATGGCACCATTCTATAGATGAGGAAATGGAAGCTCAGGGCGGTTGTCCAGAGCTGAAGGTGATGCAGCCACGGCAGGTGGGGGACCTTCACTCGGGCTTTCTGCAGCCGCCATCACCATTTCTCTACTGTACCACATGACTTTGTAATCATTACTCTGTGGGAAAGCACTTTATAAACTGTAAAGTGCTCCACAAATTCTTTGGTTATGTGCTATTTCCTGGTCCTTGTAACAGCAATACATTCTTGTTCTCTTAAGAGCTCTAGTCTGGTCTTCGAATTCTGCTATCTGTCATTGCTGTATAGCTGGCACTGGGCACAGTGCCTGGTTGGATGTCAGCTAAGTGGACGAGTTATCAAAGGCCCCTGGATGGCCCCACTGACCCTGCCCATCACAGCCCACACCTTGGAACTCCTGCTACGTGCCAGGCATGCTTCTAGAGACTAGAAGTATAGCAATGGAGAAAAGGGGCTAAGCTGCTGCTATAGTAGGGCTCACATCTAAAAGGAAGAGAGAGAAGAAACACGAAGAAACAAAGATTTACACTATAACTGGTAGTAAGAGCTAAAAATGGAAATAAAGCAGAGAAAGGGGTGTCGTGAGGGAGAGAAGGTTTATATCTGAGGTTCAAGGCAGGCCTCTCTGAGGAGAGGTGACATCTGAGCAGAGCCTGAAGAAGTGAAGGAGGGAGTCCTAAGATTTCTACAGAACAATGTTCTAGGCCAGTGATGGCGAACCTTTTGAGCTCGGCGTGTCAGCATTTTGAAAAACCCTAACTTAACTCTGGTGCCTTGTCACATATAGAAATTCTTTGATATTTGCAACCACAGTAAAACAAAGACTTATATTTTTGATATTTATTTTATATATTTAAATGCCATTTAACAAAGAAAAATCAACCCAAAAAATGAGTTCGCGTGTCACCTCTGACACTCGTGTCATAGGTTCGCCATTACTGCTCTAGGCAGAAGGAAAGACAAGTGCAAGGGCTCTGAGGCAGGAGCATTCTTAGCACGTTCAAGGAACAGCAAAGAGGGGGGAACAGTGAGCGAGGGGGGAGAAGTGGGTGAGACAGCATCAGAGAGGGCGTGGGGCCTGCTCGCAGGGCCTTGTAGGCCCAGGGAAAACCCGACTTTTACTCTGAGTGGGTTGAGGAGCCTTCGGAAGGTTTTAAGCAGAGAAACATAATCAGACTTAAATGTTTTACAGGGATTTCTCTGGAGGACGAGGAGAGATGGGGGGCCAGGAGGGGAGAGTAGGAGACTACGCCAAAAGCCAGCAAGAAAAAAAGGCCCTGGTTGGAGCTGGGTGGTAGTGGTGGGGGTGAGAAGTGACCGGCTTCCGAATATATTTTAGACATAGAAGGGATAGCATTTGTGAATGGGTTACCTGTGGAGTATGAGAGAGAAAGAGGAGTCAAAACCGGACTCCAGGGTCTGGGGCCTGAGCCACTGGAAGAATGGGGCTGTCATTTACAGAAATGAGGAACCGTGGAAGGTCAGGGGTGGGCGGGTGAGGTCGGAGTTTGGGGACATGCTAGTTATTGGTGGCTTGGGACATATGAAGTTACTGAACCTCACTTTGTGCCGAGCTATGTTCTAAACACCTCACAGGTATAACAACCTTTGAAACTAAGGTACTAAGAAGTGAATGGACTTAAGTTCTAGCTCCTGAGTTGCAGACCCGGGAGTGAGCCCAGACATGTTCCTGACCACTACGCGGGCTTTTTAAATTTTAATCTTTTAATTTATTTCGGAGAGAGAAAGGGAGAGGGAGAGAGAGATAGAAACATCAGTGATGAGAGAGAATCACTGATCAGCTGCTCCCTGCATGCCCCCCGCTGGGGATCAAGTCCACAAGCTGGGCATGTTCCCTGACCAGGAACTGAACCGTGACCTCCTGGTTATAGGTCGACACTCAACCACGGAGCCCTGCCGGCCGGCTGGCCTCTGGCATTTTGAGAGGTCTGGGAGCGGGCAGGGCAGGGGGTGTTTCCTGAGGAACAAAACACCCAGCGGAGATGCTGCTGTGTCTCCCCGGCCCTCAGCCTCCCCGCAGCCCCTGCTCTCACCTGCAGCTTTTGGCTTTTAAGGGGAGCCCTCTCCCAAGGGCCACAGGACCATCCGTCCTCTAGGCTGATTTTAAGGGCCTTTACCAATTTCTCTGGTTCTGTTTGTGGAGTGCTGGCTTTGTTTCTATCTACTTAAAATAATACATGGCGGGGAAAATAGTGACTCGGTGGAAATGTTTAAATATCCGGGCCGCAAACCATTTCCAAATATTATTTTTAAAAAGGAAAAAAATAATGAAAAATGGCCCAGGTCCTGCTCAGCTGAGAAGGCCTGTCCGAGAGAGCGTGTGAGGACGGGGAGGCGGGAGGAGGAGGGCAGGGCCGCCTCCCAGGCTTCCTGGCAAGGCTTCTTTCAAAAGGCTTCCTTCCAGCAAGGACCCTGCAAAACGGGTCCTTTCTTTGCTTAGCCTCATCAGATTTCAGACTTAGGGGGCCTTGGGGTTCAAGGCCCGGGGCCGGGCTGTGCTATCTCCCAGGGCAGCCCTGTTAATGTGTGGTCCCACCCAACCTGCCGCTCATCTTGAGTCTGTGAGTGAGAGCTGGCCCATTATTCCAGAAAATCCGGGGGCCTGTGCAATCACACCCACTCAGAGGCAACAGATTAATGGGAATTCGCGAGAGGTCTGCATTCGGGACTGGGTTGAATGCTATAATTTTATCTGTTTGAGTTCCATTTATGCACTCAGAATTATGTAGAGGCAGTTACGCGGTTCTCTCTTGGGGGCTCTGGGGGGCCCTTACTTTATTGCAGAGTTGGGAAGAATTTGCAATTGGCTTCTTGCCACACAAGCCATGTTCTTTGTTTGGCTGTCAAGATCCGGCATGGGCTGACCTTGCTTACTTGCTATTTATTTCAAAATGTATTAGACGTTGGCTACTATTATGGGCCAGGTAATTTGCTGGATGCTTTCACATGTGTTGCATTATTAATCCTCACCCTAATTCTAAAGTCAAAATGTTATAATACTTACTTATAGATTAGGAAGCTGAGGCTCAGAGAGGTCAGCTGGCCCCAGATGTCACAGCTGACAGGGTCAGAGCCCCAAAGCTCCTCTCTGACCCCACCTCTATCTCCCACCTTTCTCCTCATTGCCCGCCTCCCCTCCCCAACCCTCCCCACTGCTTCCTGCTCTGCTCAGCCCCAACTCCACCTCTTTGTTCCCAGGGCTGCTGCAAGCAGGCACCTAGTGTCAGTCAAATCCAGATCTCCAAGCCCTGCCCTGGCCCCTGTTCGTTCTCCAGAAGAGCACATAGCGGGAACCCCAAAGGCCATGAGGGTGCAAGGACACTCTAAATGACCTCTGCCTAGAGATACAGCACCCGAGCATCATGGGAGTCCAGAGAGAGGTCTCCTGCAAGTCCCTCTTCTTGTTTCTCTATCATCCTTTAATGTATGTTTTCTCAGGCTAACTGCTATCCCAAAGGTGGGCCTGACCTGAGATCTTGACAGAAATGCAGAATCTCAGGCCCCAACCCAGATCGGCTGACTCAGGATCTGCATTTTAACAAGATCCCCCAGTGTCTCAGAGACTGTGTCCTGACGTTGGAGGTGCCCGGCTCTAGCTGGTGTGCAGGTCCCAGGACTGGGAAGGGAGCGGGGAGTTTGCCCAAGGCTGTGCTCCATTCTGCCTCCGCACTGGCTAGCGGCCCCCTCTCGGCTTGTGTCCCTCTGGGTCTGGTGAGGCACCGTGGAGAATGGTGCTCCCCCTGCATTCGATAGGAGACCTGGCTTCACAGTTAGCCCTTCAGCTTCTGCTCAGCTAGGCCCTGGGGTGGGTTGTGTGACCGCAGTCCTGACTTCCCTCCCAGTTCCCCCATATCTACCCTTGGAACTGGGAGCCATCTTGGCCCAGAGCAGACGGGATGAATCCTTTCAGTGTGCCTGTCCCCACAGGAACAGATGCAGAGGTGAGGGCAGGGACCAGCTAGACATGGGGACGGGCTCTGCTCACTTTGCCATCATGAGCGTTGGGCAGGGCAGCTGAAGAGGCACTGCCTTTCCAAGCAGAGCTGGGGCAGCTGTCATCTGAGGCTGCAGCCGGAAGACGGCTGGGGCTACATTTAGATGTATTTGGCCGCTGCTTGAGCCGATACTGCCGGCTTCCTACCCCGTCACAGGATTGTACTCCTTGCCCACGCAAAGGCACTTCTCCTTGCAGGCTGACCTCCCCACTCACAGCTCAGCCCTTTTCCTTAGCAGCCTCGGAGCCTCTAACGAATGAGTGTGGCTCGACTGAGGATGCTATTGCAGGATGGGAAAGAAACAGGTCCATTAAGCAGGATGGGAACTCAGTTCACAGGCTTCTTAATCACAGCAGGTAGGAGAAGCTTCGGGCATGTAGGGAACCAAGGAAACAAATATTTCATCCCTTTTGGAAACCTTTCAGCAGAGATGCCTCTAACAAGACAAGCGAACACAGAACCTTGTCTTATTTCTTTACTATCCTTTATTTATTTTTTTTTTCACCCGAGGATATTTTTTCCATTGATTTTTAGAGAGAGTGGAAGAGAGATGGAAAGACAGAGAGAAACATCGATGTGAGAGAGACACACCGATTGGTTGCCTCCTGCATGAGCCCCAACCAGGACCTAGGCCTGGGTGGAGCCTGCAACCAAGGTACATGCTCTTGACCAGAATCAAACCTGGGACCCTTTGGCCCACAGGCCAATGCTCTATCCCCTGAGCCAAACCAGTTAGGGCCTTTATTTTTATTCCAGATCAGGAGGCTAAATGCAAGGGCTACCATGTATTGAGGGCTTACTTCTCTCCATGGACTGTGCCATGCACATAAAAGCATTATCTCATTGTGTACCCAGAGCCACCCCATCCTCTCATGTTACAGATGAGGAAAAGAACAATGACAGATCTAGGGACCACAAGTGCTAGGAGCCAATTCCAGTCCAGCTTTCCACACCACTATGTCCTACCACCTTCCAGCAGGGCAAATGGGCTCTGTTATGGGGTCCTTCTCATAGGACTCACTTTGAACTGTAAAGGGTAGGTGTGTTTATAAATGGTAAAATGCCATAGGGACGCTTTCTTGGGCCTTCACTCCCCCATCTTATTTGCCTCATGCCCCCGCTTGCACAAAACCCAGGACACCAG
Organism: Myotis lucifugus; assembly: GCF_000147115.1. Classification (NCBI taxonomy): domain Eukaryota; kingdom Metazoa; phylum Chordata; class Mammalia; order Chiroptera; family Vespertilionidae; genus Myotis; species Myotis lucifugus. The sequence continues at coordinate 329,787 of NW_005871172.1, read as the reverse complement.
CTGAAGACCAGTCGGTTCACTGTGAAAAGAAAGCGCAAGAAAAGCAAAGCCAACTGCCCTGCAGGGCTTACTAGTGCGTGAACACAGTGATGCCCTGGATGTGTTTCAGAGGAAGGGGTGCCCAGGCCAAGTCCACTTCACTCTGCGAGCTTGTCTCCACACAAAGGTTCCATTGAAATGAGAGCTCCATTTGTTTTGAGGAAATCTGTCCTGTGTCAACTATGATCTGGGGGAGAAAAGACATCCATTTGCCATATGGGCAAGTCTCATCACACACACACAGACACACAGACACACAGACACACACACACACACACTCCCTCCCACGAAACCCAGTTGCACACTCTAGGAACTATCATCTCTCCTGTGACAAAGTGTTTCCTCTCTATCCTTTCCTGCTGCTACTGTAACAAATTACCACTAACTTTGTGACTTGAAACAACACAAATTTATTTTCTGGAGGTCAGAGTCCAAACTCAGGGTGTCCGTAGGGCTTCCAGAGGCTGTAGGCTTGTCCTTTCAGTTTCTAGAGGCTTCCCACAGCCCAGGTCTTACCGCCCCCCAACGCACCCCCGCTCCCACCAGCAATCAGTCCCATCATTGTGACCTCTGTTTTCATCGGCGCACTCCCTTCTCTTGCTCTTCCGCTTTCCTCTCCCATCTCCAAAGGCCCTGTGATCACATTGGGTCCACCTGGATAATCTGGGATAATCTCCGTATTTTCAGATCCTTAACTTAATCACATCTGCAGAATTACCTTTGTCATGTAAAGTAACATCTTCTCAGGCTCAGGGAATTAGGTCTGGGACATCTCTAGAGGGCTATTGTTCTCCTATTTAAAGGCAGTTAACACTGCCAGGCCAGAATGGCTCAGGTGGTTGAGCGTCATCCCATGCATCAGAAGGTTGCCAGTTCCATTCCTGGTCATGGCACATACCTGGGCACATATGGAAGACAACGATGTTTCTCTCTGTCTCTCTGTTTAAGCACGTCTTTAAGTATGACCTTGGGTGAGGATTAAAAATAATAATAATTAGTAACGATAATAATAATAAAAGCAGATAATACCATGACATTTATTAATTAAATAATAAGATGCAGCCCTAACCGGTTTGGCTCAGTGGATAGAGCATAGGCCTTCGGACTCAAGGGTCCCAGGTTCGATTCCGGTCAAGGGCATGTACCTGGGTTGCGGGCACATCCCCGGTGGGAGGTGTGCAGGAGGCGGCTGATCTATGTTTCTCTCTCATCGATGTTTCTAACTCTCTATCCCTCTCCCTTCCTCTCTGTAAAAAAATCAATAAAATATATTTTAAAAAAATAAGATGCAGGCATGTTTTAAGTCATTTACATTACTGCCAAAAGACAGTAACCAATTCCAAATATAAAAATTAGAACTAGAGTTGAAGTTGAAAGTTGAGAAAAGGGAAAGGAGGGGAGGGAGAGGCAGAGAATGCAGAATACTTGATATCAAAAACAAGTGTGTGGAAATATAAGTGAAGGGAGACTTGCAGGGGAGGTGGGGGAGGGGAGGAATATGAAGGGAGGCTGGAGGGAAGGAAAGGTGTTACCATGGAAGGGGCAGCACGACAAAGGCCTAAAGGAAAGCCCGTCCCTCCTGGTGCTGTAGTTGGGGGCTTGCAGGTGAGTCTCCCTTGCTAGACACTGAGCCCTTTGGGAGCAGGGCTCCTGTCTTCACTTCCATGCACCCGCAGGGTTTAGCAGAGGACCTGACCCCTGCGGGCCTCACCCAGCCTTAACTAGGGGGATGTTACCATTCAGGATCTAGGTGCAGTTGAACAATTGTCTTGGCCACATGAGGCTCTGTGTTCTCAAAGATTCTGCTCCCTCTCTGTCCTCAAAGCCTGAGAGGGAGGGAGAAGGCGCTGAGCGGGCTGGTCCCTTGGCTTAAGTCATGGGTAACTGAAGCCCACCAGCAATAAACAGCTAACCCTTACTGAGCTCTTACCATGCCTCTTCCTGTTGTCCTTGTAGGCCAGGAACTAATATAACCCCCATTTCGAGGTGAGAACACTGAAGCTGGGGCCCCCACCTCAGATGCCCCTAAACGGGTCGGAGAGTTGCTTCCTGAAGGGCTGCCATCACTTGGCCAGCAAGAGTCAATCCTTCGATTTGATAGCAGCCTCATGCCCAGGAACATGAGTAAGGGTAACAGAAAGTTGAACTCTCAGTTCCTGAAGTGAATATCTCTTTATTCCATCTGCATTAGTTCAACTCAATCATGTGTTTCCCTTCATGATTTAACGTTCTTCCAAAAGGGATTTGAGGAGGTTTAAAATATAAGAGCTAGTATAAGATCATAACCTATATGTAGATGAGGAAGTTAGAGTAAAGAGGAAAATAAAGGGGGGGGGACCTGCCTTGGGCTCAGATATGCCACATTGATGTGGTCTACAACTTTGGCTCTGAGCTTTCTATAAAACAAACTCCCTTTGAAGCCTCAGAAATCTCTTATTGCTTTATAATACGTACATCACATGAACAACTTCTCACAGGTGAAGTGCCTCATAGCCTGGAGAGCTTGGTCACAGACTACCCACATCCAGTTCTCACACAGCCTTTAATCTTAGGGAGGAAGCCCTGAGGCCCATCAGCTTAAGCACAGCAGAGTGTGGTTACTTATTCTTTGTAGTTCCGGCAGATAGGTGAATAGGTAGATGGATGGATGGGTGGATGATGGATGAATGGATTATGGGTAGATTGATGGCAGATGGATGAATAGAGGATGGATGACTGGATGGATAGATAGATGATGGATAAAAGGGTGGATGGATGGATAAAAGGGTGGATGGATGGATGGGTGAAGGATGGGTGGATGGATGGGTGAAGAATGGGTGGATGGATGGATGGATGTCTGTCTGTCTACATTCCTGGACATGGGCACTTCCTTGTAGTTCTAGAAGATAGGGGGATAGATGGATTCTCCCTCTGGAATCAGGCCAGACCCTTCCCAGATCACAGGGACCCAGCTGGCAAAATTCCACAACTGGCTGGGGTCCACCCAGTGTCTGAGCTGAACATATGGACCAGATGGGAAGCTTTAGGAAAAGAGATTGTGCTGTTATCTTGCTTTTTTGTTATTGTTCTGAATATGTCTTCCTGTTTCCTCTCCCTGCCCTCACCTCTGCATCAGACAGGCCTTGGCTGTGGGTGGATCTCCTGGGCAGTGCTGCCCTTGGCCTCTCAGGCAGGGAGTGTCCTGTTGTTCACTAGGTGGTGGGGAGTCAGCCACCCTGTGCCCTGCCCAGGCTGTAGTAACCATGTGTGGATGAGGTGGGAGGAGATCTGGCTGTTCCTGGGATCCGAGCCTGGCCCCACCACTAACCCTCCCCAGGACTTGAAGGGGTCCCTGCAACTCTCCCAGCCCAGGTGTCACTGGGTATTAAAAAGAACTTTGCATGATGGGTAAGAGCCAAGCTGCCAGATTTGGAATCTCTGCTGCAGCTGCATGACCTTCAGCAAATTAGTTAACTTCCCTGGGCTCCAGTTTCATTAATAATACTATTACTTACCTCAAAGGTTTGTAATGAGGATTAAATAAGTTAATTTATGTAAGGTGATTAGCACAGTGCCTGGCCCATTGTAAGCAACTTAATAAATGTAAAATGAGTAAAACCAAAATTGCCTTGCCCACCTCTTAGATTTGCTGTAAAACCCAAATGAGTCATAGTTCATGCAATACATAATTACTGAGCACTTTCTACATGCCCAACCTGGTGTTAGGTGGCCTAAAGGCGAGCTGCCTGCCTTTAGGGGCCCTTTTGTGAAAGGGCTTTGCAAACCGCAGGGCTGTTGAGGTAAGAGGGAGGGTGGTGGTTTTGCCATGTGTGAGCCTCTGAGACAGAGGTCCTTAAAACATGGCCGGCAGCACAACCTTCTTCAGATGGAGTTTATGCAGAATTCTGATTGATAAAGTAAATACAATCAGGACAGCTCTGGCTGGGTGGATGGGGGGTGCGGCAGGGGGCTTGATCCCGCTAGTCCTGCTGTCTGCTCCTCTGTTCTCCAGCCCCAGCCCCTCATGGCCCTGGAGGCACCTCCCAGAAATCTCGTGGCTGCTCAGAACACAGATGAAACCCTTGGACCTGGAGGTGGCTGATAAACCTACATTGACACATCATTATCACCCAAAGTCCATAGTTTACATTGGGGGTCACTCTTGACACCTTAGCCTCTTTTAAACGCGCATCTCCTAGTGTGCTGGGTGCATGTCTGGATGCTGGGGGACAGGCACCCAGCTCCCTGGCCAGGTGCAGAGGGAAAGCCGAGTAGAGGGGCCTGCTCCACAGCTGTGACTTTCACTGTTTTCTGGACCTTTTACTTAAAGACTCCTCTGACCACCAAAAAATGTTCACTTTTAACATTTAACAGGGTCCTCTCCTTGGTGACTTTTATACCACCTTCTGTACCAATCCTTCATGTTCAAAATAATGACCAAAAAAGAAACCACAATGGCCCCACCAGATGGCTGCCGCCCCAAGCTGAGGGGTGGAATGGGTGATTTATATTCATCCCCTGAGAAGCTAGGGTCACTGGTGCCCACTGGACTGTTTGGCTGACTTCCCTCAACAAAAAATAGATAGATAATAGATAGATAGATAGATAAAAAAGATTATGTAGGTATAGCTACATATGTATTTATATATTATATATATAGAGAGAGATAGATACATAATAACTATAGTTTTTCATCACCTAAGTAGATTTACATTCATATTTGAATTCCATATGGGGAAACTTGCTTACCATCTCTGTGTCTCTATTTCCTCATTTGTAAAATTGGTTGTTGTAAAAATCAAATATGATAACATATGTGAAGTGCTTAGGACAGTGCCTGCCACCAGGTGAATATTCAATAAGTGTTAGTTGTTATTTTTGCAGTTACTGTTATTATAAATGCATTATATATATATATATATATATATATTATATTCAATAATATATTTGACATAAGCAGTGCTATAATGAATCGGCTCTAACAGGGGCCGCACTGAAGGCAGCAATGGGATGACTCGAGTCCATTGCCTGTGGCAGTGTGGGGGTGTGAGCTTGTCCTAACAGCTGTCACATAGCCAGTGCCAGTGGTAGGCATTAGGCTTAAATTTCATTTCATTGACGCCTAGCAAAGTGACCATCAGGGCAGGCTTGCTTTCCCTCTCAGAAAACTGAGGCCGTAGCCCATCAGCTGGAGACTCTGTATCAGGTGCTGGGACACCCCACCCTCCATTGCAGCCCCCACCCCAACCCTGTCAGCAAAGCACCTCTCTCCCACCCCGTTTTCCAGCAGTTTGTTTTCGCTATTCCCCACTTTATCTGACAGCCCACACACAGCTACAGGGCGCAGGGCCTCTCTTCAGGCTGCACAAGTTTTATAAGCAGCACATAGTGGAAACATTGGCAGGTTGTATTTTGTATTTTTTCAATTTTTCCAAAATACAGTCCTGCACTCTGTGTATGTGTCCACATTCAGGTGTCCGTGTCTGTGCCCGAAGCCCAGGGCACGTGGTGCCTGGGTACTGTGTGTGAGTATTATAATGTGGGCCCACCTCTCCTCACCAGGGTTCAAAGATAGCAACGTCTGCCTTTGGTGGTGGTGGAGGTGGTGGTGGTGGTGCGTGTGTGTGGTATTTGTGAATCTCTGGGCTGGCCTGCCTCCCCCAAGCAGTGTGCAAAGGCTCACTCCCCCTGTGCGTGTGTGTTTGTAAGCCTGAGCACATGCCCACCTCTCTCCCAAGGGTGTCCACAGACACGTGTAAACTATCCTTCACTTGTCTTGTTGAGACTCTCCTAGGACGCTCTGGCCCAGTGGAGCAGGGATTGCTGGGAGAAGGGAATGTTTAGTCTGGAAGGCAGGCAGGCAGCCCGAGACTCCCTGTGGGGCACTCAGTCGGGTGAGTGGGACGCCAGGGCTGCTCCAAGTGCCCTGGCTGGTGGGGAGGACTGGGCTGTCCCCGCACCAGGACCCAAGGTGCTGGGTGTTCCTGCTTGGGCAGCGTGGGGCTCAGGAAGGCTCCTCTGGCACAAGTGATGAGCTGCTCTCACCAACCCCAGCTCCATTGAAACAGGTTCCTTATTTTTCTTGTTTTCCAATTCTTGGTTCTTCTAAGTCCTCCAAAGAAAAGAATGTTTGTGCTGAATTGGAGCCGGTTAGCACAGGGATGTGGCGTCAGTCAGACCTAAGACTGAATCCTGGCTTTGCCATAGCTCAGCATGTAATACTGAGACAGGGACAGCTACCAGACTTCTGAGCCCAGCCTCCTTTCTGTAAAGTAGGCGTAATAACGTTACATTGCAGACTTGCTTGGGAGCCTGGGTGATAAGATCTATGTAAAGCACCTGGTAGGTTCTTGGTTACTTTTTGTTTCCTTTTCTTCCATGAAATTCTCGAGGCAACAGCTTTATGGCTGGACTGGCAGGGCAATACCATGAATTTCCAGGAAAAGAGCTATTTATTTTTTGATGACCTTGTTGAGGGCGAAGACGAGGGCTCTACTTTGCAAGTGGTTTCTTTTAGCTTGTAACTTGAGTTTAAACCTCATATTCAATTTTAATAGGTATTAGGAAGGCATTTTAGGAGGATGGTGGCAGCTGGCGGAGGGGCAGGATGGGATTTCTGCAGAAAGTGGGCATCTGCCTTCCCAACAGGACCATGGCTTATGAGCTGGAGTATATCACAGTGTTAACAGGCTGGCATTTGGGGGTATCACAGGCTGCTTGCCACCTCGCTGTACAATGCTCTGTGCTATTCTAGGCAGAGGGGATTCCACACCAAATGAGAAAGACACAGACCCCGTGCTCTCAAAGAATTTCCACCCTGATGGGCGAAGGCACAAAATTAACACTGGAACCCAGAAAAATCCATATTAGCTCATTCCCAGAACAGCGAGTGCTATGGGAAGGTGAGATGTGGCGGTCGTGATGAAGACTGTATGGTGAGGTGTAAAATACCACTTAGACAAGGTGGTCCTAGGGAAGGCCTCCCTGAGGAGACAGTTTTGGTCCACATTTGAATGATAAGAAGCAAGGATCTGGGGTGTAAGAGGGGAGGAAGAAGACCCCTCAGTGGTTCTCAACCTGTGGGTCGAGAACAATGAAAATACATCCTGCATATCAGATATTTACATTACGATTCATAACAGTAGCAACATTACAGTTATGAAGCAGCAACGAAAATAATTTTATGGTTGGGGGTCACCACAACATGAGGAACTGTATTAAAGGGTCGTGGCATTAGGAAGGTTGAGAACCACTGCTTCAAAGTCCAAGTCCAAGTCCTTACAATGGCTATCACGTCACCACATGATCTGACTGCTCCCCTGTTACTCTCCCCCAGCTCACTCCACTCCAGCCACACTGGCACGCATCTACCCCAGGGCCTTTGCACTTGCTGTTTTTCCACCCAGAGCACTCTTCCTTCCCACAGACATCCATATGGCTCACTCACTCCCTCCTTCAAGTCTTGCTTGAAAGTCACCTCTCAATCGGCTTTAGAACTATGCTGTTTTTTCCTCTTAGTCATCATCTAACATACTCTGCATTTATATATTGTTTATTATTTATTATCTTTCTCTCCCTCCTAGGTGATAAGACACATAAGGGCAGGTACATTTGTCTGGTTTTATTCTTTGTACCTAGAATGGTACCTAGAACATAGTAGGTGTTTAATACATATTTTTTTGGATGAATGTATAGATGGTCAGGCTCCTGATGACTCAAGACACACCCTCATCATCAGGATGAGGAATGGGTACAGTCTGAGTCTCTACTTTTCACAAGGGTCTATCCCTGTGAAAAGCTGTGGTAATGGGGAGCCCCAGATTTGTCATGGAGATGGGGCCACACAGAGAAGAATGAGCTGAAAAACCCAGTCAGGTTGGGGAGAATAAGGCTCTGAGGGAGGCACCTGGGTGCCCTCTGGGACCATGAGAAATCTGAGAAGGGGAGAGTTGAGCTAAGTGAGGAGGGTGGCTTCCCTGGGACTGGGAGGAGAGAGACTGATTTTGGCTAGAGCTGACAGGTTGAGGTTGCAGAAAAAGTATAGAGAAAGTATAACCCCCCCACCCCTCCACACACACACACTTTATGATGCAGTCTCAGGTGTGCATCTGCAGGAGCACACTGAAGTTCCCATAGACCTGAGTTCATATCCTGCCTCTGCTCCTTACTTAGTATGTGTTCTTGGGAAAATTACTTTTTCATTTTTTAATTAAAGGTGACATACAATTTTACATTAGTTTCAGGTGTACAACATAGTGATTAGACAGTTATATAACTAGGCTCACCCCAATAAGTCTAGTACCCATCTGACACCATATGTAATTATTACTTACCAATTCTGTGCCCTGTCTCAGAACCTAGGCTAAATATTTCCTCCCTCACAGGAGTATTGCGAGGCTGAAATATGATGATGTAATCATTAAAAAAACATAGACCTAAGAGTCAGACCAAAGTTCAAATTCTGGTTCCAACCTTTATGAGCTGTGTATCTTTGGGAAAGTGACGTAACCTCTCTGATTCTTAGTTTCCTTGACTGTAAAATGGAAGTTACATCAACCTGATAACTTATAATACAGTTATGGAGATGAATTGTGGTAATAAGTGGAAAGCAAAATACGTGCCACATATAACATGAAAAGGTTCAGCACGCAGCCTGGCACAATGTAGGCCAGTGATGGCGAACCTTTTGAGCTCGGCGTGTCAGCATTTTGAAAAACCCTAACTTAACTCTGGTGCCGTGTCACATATAGAAATTTTTTAATATTTGCAACCATAGTAAAACAAAGATTTATATTTTTGATATTTATTTTATATATTTAAATGCCATTTAACAAAGAAAAATCAACCAAAAAAATGAGTTCGCGTGTCACCTCTGACACGCCTGTCATAGGTTCGCCATCACTGATGTAGACCATCAGGTGCCAAAGGGGTGTTTTAAGAAGGTGAAGATGGCTGGGCTGTGTACGATCATTTGGGGGCCAAGAGACCCATAGGCTTCTGCGCACTGAGGGTGATGGGCTACATGGGAGGCGCTGGAGGCTGCCACTCACTGTCTGTGCCATCTTGAACAAGTTCCTTAATCCGAGTCCCAGTGTCCTCGTCTGCCCAAATGAGGTCATGGTAAGCCCTAGCAACCGAGGCTGTAGGGAGGCTTAAATGAGTATATCCATGTGAAATGCTCTGCATGGGACCGGGGCATGGCAAACGCTGGTAAATGCTGGCTACTTGAACCATTCCTGGGGCAGCTCTCCTGGATGCTGACACTGTCGCTGTGGGACCTGGCGGCTCCCTCCCACTCTGCCCCCAGGGTTTGGCTCCCTGGATGCTCCTTGTCCTGGTCAGGAAGTGCCTCACAGCCCCAGGCAGCAGGGGAGTTGGACTCACCAGGCAGGAGAGGAGCCAGTGGACGTTATGTTCCTTCGCAAGGATGGAAAGTGGGAATGTCCTGGGCAAGGAGCAGAGCTCTGGGACAAGCACACCCGGAGCATCCACTCCCCTTCTCCATTGCCCAGAGCCTCGCCTGCCGCGCTGGGCCTTGGGGTGGAGGACACCTCACAGAGGTGGCCAGGTCTGCCTCCGCCCCCTGGCACATCTGTCCACACACACAGTATAGGGTAGCACACATTCACAAGTATCCACACAGCCCTGTGCACACTCGGTGGCACACATACACACTCCTAAGTGTTCTCAGGAACACACTCACATATCCACACACAAATTCCTGTTAGGAAAGGAGCCATTTGTCTGTTTATTTGTGCACATGTGCCCACAGGTTCT
>NW_005871172.1:251962-319426 GCF_000147115.1 Myotis lucifugus | reverse complement strand
TTCTCCTCTTTCTGCTCCTCCTCCTCCATTTCGGAGCCCTTTCTCCAAGTGTACCCCCAGCTTTCACCAATCAAGCCTCTGGAGGTCCCAGGGAACAAAGCCCAAATGTCAATTAGGCAGAGAATTTCGCTCTCTCTATTTCTCCTTCCCCTTCCAGACCAGGGACCAAAGAGGCCCATAAAGCATTTTCCAATAATAATAATAATAATAATAATAATAATAAAGTTATGTCAAACAACTCCCCTGAGGTGAATTACACCCCTTCGTAAAAAGACAGAACTAGGTTCAGACAGTGTTTGATGTCAATGGTATTTTTTCTTACATAACTCACTCTCTCTCTCTCTCTCTCTCTCTCTCTCTCTCTCTCTCTCTCACACACACACACACACACACACACACACACACACACAGCCTTGGAAAATTAATTTCCTGTTTCCTGCTCTCTCCCACTCTCCCCTCCTAGCTTCAGGACAGTTGCTAAAAAGGAAGAGGCTGGGCCCCCATATAGATCCTGGAGGCTGTGGGGCTGTGGAGGGGGATAGGGTGGGACGGACAGATCCAGTTAGGAAAGGACCGGGTAAGAGACTGACCTGACCTCAGTTTCTGAAGGCTCCAGTGTATTCACCAAGTCAGACCCTGCACTTGCCTGCCTCTCGGCCTTTGCTCGCAATGCCTCCCCTGTTATGGTCCCACCAACCCTCCCAACTCTGGAGGTTCAAGTCCTCCCCTCCCCTAAGCCTTCCCCCCTGCCAGTCCAGGGCAACTCTTCCCCCCTGTTCTCCTCCTGCACTGTTACGGGCACTTTCACTGAAATCTCCATCCGGCTGTTTGTGAGGCAGCCCTGGGGGCCCCTGTCAGTCTCCCCAGCCCTGAGGAATGAGGCCCAAATTCCCCCAAATTTGGGTCCCTGATATATCTACATAGCATGGCACAAAGAATGCTCAATAAATTGCATATTTTATCTTTATCTCTGTATCTATATAGCATTAGTATCTATGTCCTCTATATCTATATGTATCTACATAGTTTAGAGCAGTGAAGGCTGCCTGGTCTAGCCAAAAATCCTTGGGCAAATTATTTTCTAATAAACAAATAATAGGCCCTAGCCAGTTTGGCTCACTGGATAGAGTGTTGGCCTGCGGACTGAAGGGTCCCAGGTTCAATTCCGGTCAAGGGCACATGCCCAGGTTGTGGGCTCGATCCCCAGTGGGGGGCGTGCAGGAGGCAGCTGATCAATGATTCTCTCTCACGGTTGATGTTTCTATCTCTCTCTCCCTCTCTCTTCTTCTCTGAAATCAATATAAAAAATATTTTTTAAAAAACAAACAAATAATACAGATAAAAAAAATAATAGGAAACCTGATTTGTGAATCCAAATAATAGGAAGCCTGATTTGTGGTCTGCCTCTACCACTCATTGGCTTTTTCAAACAGGTGGACAGATCATTGAGCTTCTCTAGCTCTCTGTTTCTTCATGTGCAAGTGGAATTGAATACAGGCAGTGGTTTTCAAACTGGGTTCCAAGGAACCTTAGGGTTCCAGGAAGATGTGGTGGTGAGAGCAAGAAAGGAAGAAAGCTGATGGATGGGGTGCCCACACCTCCCAGGACAGCTCCTCCCGGCTCCATTTTATCTACCACGGTTTCACACAAGATTGCATTTCAACAAAGGGTCCTGTTGCTTAAAAAAGAAAATGTTTGCAAAACGCTGGCCTGGATCTTGTCTGAGGGCCTTTTTAGCTCTAAGAAGCAAGGATTGGTCATCTGTTTCACTCTATAAAATGCCCAGGTGAGGAGAAAGCAAAAACAATGATTTCTCTACGGATTTAGGGCTGCCTTTTTTGTTTGTTTGTTTCTAGAGTCACCGACCACCTTTCACCTCCCCATCAAGACTAGGGTGCTCCCCTTACCTCTGCTCCCGCATCTAGTAAATAAGGACACTCAGCACTCCCCTCTCAGGGCTTAAGGGGAGACTTGTATTCAAGGACTGAGAATGCAAACCCCCAGCCCAGAGCCTGCCACCTGGAAGGCGCCTCTGAGTGCTGGCGGTGGTGACTGCCAGAGTCCCAGGAGACGGCTGCCTCTCTGGGCGTCATGCCTAGCTCATGGCGGAGGTTTGCAATCCGAGGGTGAGGATTGCTCTGTGATTAGGAGCCTGTGTGCTGTGAGACATCTAATTAGCCATTGCCTTCCCAGGAGACAGCTCAGTTGTGTAATTTTTATTTCCATATTATACACACCCTCCATCATCAGCAAGAGAGACCTGAGCCAATCTCTCACCAGCTTCATTGTTTGTTTGCATTCCAGGCGTGCCAATTGCCCCCTTCTCATCTTTCCACACCCACCAGGGAACATGCCTGTTGGTGGGCAGGGCACTGGGTGCAGGGATAGCTTTCACTTGTTTCTTCAAAGACCCATCTCCCAGACCAGCACACTGAGAGCAGCTGGGTTGGTTGGGTTTCCTTTCTGGCTCGGGGTGGTTATGCGGGGAGGGTGTCAGTGACTGGATGCCCCCATTTACCATCTATTATAGGAAAGATGTGTGGTGCAAAGGACACTACATGTAGCCTCAGACAGGACCCATCTTTTCCCAGCAATGTCATGCACCTCTCTGAGGCTCGGCTTCCTTATCAGTTAAATCAGGACCCTAATACCTTGTATCACGAGGCGGGTGTAAGATTCCATCAACACATACTTATTGGGCTCCCCGGATGAAATAATGTGTGCGGTAGAGCTTTGCAAACCAAGATAGGAGTCATTCTCACAATTGCTGTCTGTCCTTGATTATTCAAGGAACTCTTATCAAGTTTAGATTACCCAGGCTCCTTATTAGGAGATGATTACGATGGCCAACCTCGTCCTGCCTGCCGTTGCCTCTTTTGTGGTTTTCATTGTGGTCAGTTCAAAGAGGCTGATTCCTAGAAGCAAGCCTGGTAGGGAGAGACTGACATACGGGAGCTATTATAGAGGGCAGTTGCTTCTATCCCATCAGGATATGCATTCAATCTCTTTCTTACTTAGGACACTAACTGCTGAGCACCAGGCTAGAAACCATGGTGCTATAAAAGAAAGATAAGCCCAGCTCCTGACTTGCACACACTCCCTCTAATTGGGAGGACACAGATCCACACAGCATTTAGAAAGCACCATTTTAATGAACAAGGTACTTTGCTAAGCACTTTTATCCCATATGCTTCTCATCCGAACCCTTTACATGGGTATAATCAGTCCCACTTCACAGATGAGGAAACTGAGGCCCAGAGAGTTTGTCATTTGTCCAAAGCCACACAGCTAGTAAGTGGTGCACCCTGAAGAAGCTTTGACACTGTGCTAAGATTATGTTTCCCGTGTCCACCTCCCTCTCTAGACTCCAAGCTCCTTGGGGACATGTGCTATGTCTGTTCATCAGTGACTATCAGAGGCCCCTCTTAAGATGCTGGCCACTGAGATAGCTCATTTTGGGTCTCAAACTCCTCCCAGTCTCTCCCCCACTAACCTCCCCTTCTAGCCACATCCCAGAAGGACTTTTCCCTTCCTGACCTCCCTGCCAGCAATCCAGGGGCCTCTGCTCCACTGCCAGGATGTTGAGGCAAGTGAAGGCTAGACCGGGGCCTGGGGCTCCTGGCCAAGATCCTGGCCCTGTCTGCCCAGACAGAGGGGGTGGTCCCTGGCATCCAGGACCCTGGGCCCTTACCTGCCAGCAGGGCCTGGCTGCTCAGCCTGCCAAGAGGCTGCACCACTCATGGCTGCCAGTGGAGACAGAGCCCAGGAGGCCTGGTCAGCGGTTGCCTGGGCGTTGAGAAATGTGCTGGCTCCAGTCTGGCTCCTTCGTCTGAGAAATCAGGGGAACCTGACCCAACAGCCCAGTGTTTGTTTCCGCAGTGTCTGGGGCAGCTGTGCAAATCAGGCCTGCCTGAAAGAACCCCGGCTGGGGGGGGGGGTGAAGAGGGGGAAGTAGCCTGTCCCTTCGCCCTCCCGCTCAGTCCAAGTTCACGGACTGCTGCCCAGGGAAGCATTCTGAGCGTTCTGCTGGGGCCAGGACTGATGGGAGGGCCTCAGAGCTGTGCAAGTCTAGGGTGTCATGGAGAATCCAGGTATGTTTGGCCTTTGTCCTTGGAGGTGCATTGGGAGGAGCCCCCACTCAGAAGACAGCCAAGCCTGGTTTGGATTCTAGCTCTGCTGCTTACCAGCTGTGTGGCCTTGGGCTAGTCACCTAACTTCTCTGAGCCTGCTTCTTTATTTGCCAAGTGGGGATAATAGGGATAACTTATAGGGTTGTTATAAAGATAGACTCACTGAAATAATAAATTTAAATCACCTAGCACATAGTAGATGCTTAATAAGAGTATGTTCCTTTCTCACCCTGCTAAGGTTTCCAAACTTTTTCTTGCTCTCTCACCTACATCCATAACACACAGAGAACCCACCGCTCTGGCTTTTATGCCATCCACTGTCCAACAAATTTGCTACATAGGTTTCTCAATAGCCTGGGCTGCAGGCCCTCGATTCCCCAACATTGTCCTCAGCACCCAATGTGTAGGAGGTGTCATTAGGTCAATGTATAGGTTATTATCAAGAAATAGCCCACTTCCAAATCTATGTGTTAACTTATTCTATTTATTCATCCATTTATTCATTCAAAAAACATTTATTCAACTTCTACTATGGGAAAGCCCTATTCTGACCTTGGGAGTGCAGAGATCAATGGGACAGTGCCTGCCCACAGTCTAGTAACTGGAAGAGATGGGCAAATGGAGAGAGGTACGTTGACAGAAGAAAAGTACAGGATTCTGGGACACTCTAGAGATGAGGCTCCTTCCTAACTCAGTCTGGAGAACCAAGGTGGGCTTCTCAGAAGAGGTGATGTCAGAGTACTGAAGGATAATTAGGTATTTTCTAAGCATAAAATAAAGGGAAAGATGTAGGGAGAGAGAGCACATTGCACAGGCCTGTTGGCTAAGAGAACACGCCCATGTGTTGGTTAGAATTCACCAACTTCTCTAACAATGTCCCCAAAGTATCAGTGATTCTGAACAATAAAAGTATGTTTCTTGCTCATGCGATGGTCCAGCACTGGTGTTCCCACCTGGGTGGTTCTGGATGGTTGTCTTCCATGCAGTGACTCGGGGACCCAGGCACCTTCCATTTATGACTGCCATCCTGTAGAGCCTCCAAATCTGTCACTTCTGCCAGGTCCCCCGGAGGAAAGTGAAGTGGCTTTTGGTGAGTACATAGCAGTATTTCTGTTGACCTGTGTGAAAAATTTCTAAGAGGTGGGGAAAGTTGGGACCAAAGTGATGCGATGGAGTGGTGATTCATGTGATTGTACTGGTAGGCAAGACCGGAGCATCCAGCTGATATAAGCCACACTTTCTGGATTTCATCCTGAAAGTAGTGCAGAATCACCAGAAAATTTGAAGCAGGGACGTGACAATCAGATTTGCTTTTTGGACCAATTACTTCAGCTGCAGTGTGGAGGATGGATTGGAGGGTGAGAGACGGGAGGCGGTGGAACCAGTCAGAAAAGTATTCTTGTACCCAGACCATTTTACCTTAAGGACAGGTGGGCATTGGAGATTGAAAGGGAGGGGGCATTGAAAGTGGTCTGATGAGGCAGTTTGGGTCATTATTTGGGGTCTGCATTGCCCCAAACCTCATATAGCCTTTGGGTCCATGTCTAGTTCAATGGCTAATTGAAACTCATGCCCCTGAAAGGACAGTCAATACCTGAGCAGCTAATTTAAGCACTGTTTCCACAAGCTCGACTCTCATCTGTTAGGGACCTGGTCAGCAGGTATGGTCAGTGCATTTGCTAGCTTTTGGAGAAATCAGAGATGTTTGTGATGTTCTCTGAACAACTGTGTCTTTTTTTTTGTCCTACTTTATTTTCCACGTCTGTTTCTTGGTACCATTTTCTTGCCCTAGAGAAGCAAGGACTTTCCCCTGAGCATCAGTGAGAAGCTGGAGGTTCCCCTACCCTTGGAAAGAGGCTCTGGGTGTGTGGCTCTCTATGCTCACCACCTTCCAGAAGGCCCCACCTGTAACTCAGGGGCAGATCACCCAGGAAGGGGCTGCTGGCCACAGGTCTTGAGTCCAGAAAGCTGCCAACTTGCTTCACACTGGAAGAGAGAAGAGATTCAAGTCCCTGCAGGCAGTTCTTTTCTTGGACTCTTAGGTACTGAGTTCTGCACTCTACGTAATCTTTCACTTACTCTGAAGGATGCTGGAACGTCAGGCTGCCTCACACCTTCTAGGTTAATATACAAGACCGGATCGGTTTAGATCCACTTAGTATAGACCCACCGCTCATAAAATGTGATAATGAGCTTCTTCTTAAAAGAAGGGAGCTTCAATGCTGGAAGCTGAGTGTGTTTAGCTGGGCCACAGTGTAGCCCATTAGTTCTAAGTGAAGGCTTCTATGAAGCAGCCAGTCAAAGCACCTCTGCCCCCACTTTTTTTTCCTGCTCCATTCATGAGTTGGGGTTTGGTGTCCTAGTCACATGAAGGGCCAGTAACTTGTACCTGGCCCAACCTCTAGTCTCTGTGTCCCCTGGCTACCAGACTTGCTTCCACTTTGAGCCTCTGCACAGCTCTCTTCACCCACAGTTTACCTCCATGTTTGGGAACCCCTGACAACTTTCCCTCCCAACCCATCCTGACAGTGCTGACCCCCCCCCAAGGTCGAATGGGGTCATTTGTAGCTACAGGGAGTTTTGTGAGTTTCCAGGTGCCTTCTCAGGATAGACTAGTATATTGGCTTTTATTTCAGATTTCTGACTATGTAAGCTCAGCTATTATTGATTGAACACTTACTATGTGCTAAACATTCTACATATGTTATCTTACTAAATCCTCAGAATAACCCTGTGAGGTGCATATTATTACACCACTAGTAATGGACATGTCCAGGATTGTCTGCCTCAAACCCCCCTTTTCAGAAATCTCTTCCACAAATCCATATGGTTTCAGCAGAAGTTACGAGAATTCTATGTGATCTCACACCTTGGGCCCACGTGATTGATCCAGGGGTGAGCACCTGACAAAGGTTGGGCCAATCATTCTCTTCCCTGGGAAGTTGTTACTGGTGGTTCTGAAAGGAGGAGACCAGCTTCTCTCTCAGTGTCTGAACAGTAATAAGTAAAATACAGGGGCCTTCACAGCCATCTGTTCCACCACGTGAACCAAAGCTTGAGAAAGCAGAAATTTCTGGAAGCAATAATGTGGTAAAGTAAGACATATATGGTGGAATAAGACAGACTAGAGTTTGAAGCCTCACTTTGCCAATTACTAGCCATGTGGTTTGGACCATTAATACTATAAAATAGTATCTAACATTCACTGAGGCCTTACTCTGTACTAGGCACTGTTCCAGATGCTTTATATGCAGGCCTATACAATTGCACATTTGTCCTCACAAACTGAGGATAGGTTTCGTGATCATCCCTACTTTTTACCCACAAGGACACTCACTAAGGCCCAGCAAAATTAACAATGTGCCCAAATGTACACAGGTGGTTGAGAGCATCTCTGAGCTTTGAGTTGCTCATCTGAAAGTAGAGAAGGCATCAGCCCTTGTGCAGAAAAGCATTAACATCGCTGGCTGAGGCGGCTGACCTTAGAAAGGCCTGCTTGCAAGGCTGGCCTGATCTGGTGGGTTTCTGGAGGAGCCCACTACTCCTGGAGAAGGATGGCTCACTATGCCTAGAATGTTGTGCAAACAGTATGGCTCTTGCTTGAGGACCCCTGACACAGCCCCCGTTCAGCATTGTTGCACGAAATAGAAGATAAAGTAGAATCACTGCTTTGAGGAGGGTTTGGTCACCGAGTGTTCTATGAGATGGCCAGAGCCTCTGCGAGTGGCCCCACATGAGGGCACCACATGCTCAGTGCCACATGAGGCCCCTGAAGTCCTTCCGTCACCACCATTGCTATTTGTAACCAGCCCTCCCACAGTGCACATTAGGACTGGCATCCTACATAGAATGGCAAAATATTACTAGATATTTTATTTCAACAAAGGAAGTACTTATTTCAAGAAGTTTTCCAGTTTTGAATAAGGATATGCGTGGGGAGGACATTTTCCGTTGCTGTATTTTTAGGTCGATTCTCTGGGAAACTGACCACCTCAGGCCTGTTGACGTGAAGGTGGAAAAGCAAACCCATTGCAGGACAGGGGCCTCAGTGTCTCCAGTGGGGAAATGGAGGCTCAGAGGACAGTGACTTCCTGGGTGTATCATGGGCCCATGGCAGAGTGTTCTCCCACTGCCACCCTCCTCCACCTGTCCCAGGGGTACCAGGTGACCCCGCACTGACCAGCCTTGTGTGTGATCAGGGAGATGGAGCCAGAAGTGGGGAAACAGTGGGAAAAGTTCCCAACTGTCGGAATTCCCTCCTATGACTAGGCAGCAGGAAGCAAACATTCAGTCCCACCTAAGACCTGGTTGACAGCCATGGGATGACTTATTTGAATTCAGCCGAGTTGCTTGCGGGGAAGGAGGAGAGACAACGAATGGTCTCCAGCTCACTGGACATAATCTGTGTGTGCAGGTAAATGAAGCCAGGCTGTAAGTGCCAATAAGGAAAGAAAGAACCCATTAAGCAGGTAATTGAATTCAAAAACACCATTTGGGCTTTAAAACTTCTAAATGGTTCAAGCAAAACGGGACTTGGGGCTTCAGTTACCCTTCTCGTAACTCGGTCAACTGGAATGGCATTTCCCAAAGCAGAGCTACTGTAGGCGTTCCAGGAAGAAAGGTTGCTTTGGTCCATAAGTTTAGGTAATGTATTAGTCAACTAGGCTGAATGGTGTCTTTCCTGCAGGAGCTTGCTCATGTCCATTGTGAAACTCCAAGAGAAGGTCATAGTATAGTATAGTATAGTATAGTATAGTATAGTATAGAATATACACACATATACATATGCATTATATATGTATCTGTAATGTATATCTAAATAAATGCATATAATAGTATATGTTATAATATACAGCATTGCCTGGACTTATGCACCTGAAGATCTCTTTTCTCATGCAGTATCTTATGGGACTATCATGTCAGGGCCTACTTTGAGAAACACAGCTCTGGACTGTGTTACCCCACCCCTGGGCCTAAGAGAACATTTTAGGACAAAAAGGTAGTTCTGTGAGCAGAAAGGTAATGCTAGAGGGACAGAGGTAAGCCAGCCCAGTTTTCTGGGCAAAGTGGCTGGGTCATGAGCTAAGGGATGCAAATGTAGGGCTCGGCAAAGATGATGTCTTGGCTTCTGGTCCTTTGGGGATTCTCTGAACCTCGTATATTGAAGTCCAAGACCCACACCTGAGCATCACATTGTGAAGGGGCGTTGTGACACTGATGTCAAGCCAGGAGTGGCCCTGTGCAATTGGGGAGACACCAGGGATGTTTGGCCTGGAGAAAAGATGACCAGGATACCATTAGCACTGTCCACAGTCATCCAAAGCCCCCTCTACGGAAGGAAGCTCACGACTTCCTCATGGCCCCAAGAAAGGACCATCACAAGGACCAAGAGATGGGTGTTTTGGAGAGGCAGAATCCAGCACCACAATAGGAAGGCTCTCCAGGGATCATTGGTATCTATCAGGCCATGGGCAGGCCGGTCCTGAAGTTGTCCATGGACACAGGGGCTGATGACCTCCTGGTAGGGACAAAGGTTAATTTCAACTCTGGATGAGAAGTGACTTCGAAGGTCCCTCTCAGGCTGGGACTTTTGACTCTAGACAGTTTGCTTTTGTGTTGGCTGATGGCATTTTCCAGTCCCCTCACCCTCCACATTCAATCCATCGGCAAATCCATCCTACTTACAAATGAATCTCAAATCCACTCATTTCTCTTCACCTCCATTGCCACTACCCTAGACCAAGTGACCATTATTTTCAACCCAGCACCTGCAGTACTCTTAGCTCTTTCTGCTTCTCTTGCCCCCCCCTTTTTGTAACAGTGGTCCATGAGTTAAGACTCTTGGAAGAAGGGTATATGACCTACAAGGTCTATCCTGAGCTGGCCTGAGCCCACTGGCCGGTCTCACTTCCTCCCATCCCCCTTTTGCTTGCGATGTGCAGCCACAATGGCCTGCCGTGCCCACAGCGAGTTCTCACCACCTCCCATTGTCTGCACTTGCTGTCCCCTCTGTCTGGAACACTCTTCACATGGCTGATTCATTCTCATCCTTCAGGTTTCGCCCCAAATGTCACCTCCTCAAGAGGCTTCTGTGGTCACCCTATTTAGATGAACACAAGTCTTCCGTCCCCAGTCCCCACGGCCTCTCCTTACTCTCTCTGTCTTTTATAGCACATTGTCTATTTTCTTCCCAGCACTTAGAACAAATTGAAATATAGTTTTTAATTACCTATAACCTGACCTGTATCCCCTATCCACCCCTCCCATTTCCATCTAGAATTGTAAGCTCCCTAGGGGCACAGACGTTGTCTTGCTCATGCTGTATTCCCAGCTAGAGCAGAGCTTGGCAAATAGTAGGTACTAACAAACATGGTTGAATTCATGAATTAATGAATGGCCACTTTCTGTTTATGTGGGGCGGTCAGGAAATGGGGTTCTTTAGGGGAATACCTTTGGTGAGGAATATAAGCCACAAGGAATTCCTCTGAGCTCCCCCTGACCCCACGTTCACACTGGGTTGGGCCCACAATGACTTCCCATCTGCACTTACCCTTCATGTGTCAGCCAGCCCCACCCAGTAACACTCCAGGGAGGGAGCCATGGTCCATGTGAGTCCTAGAGTGTTTCATCAGACCTGTACCAGGAGGCAAAATCCTTTCCTAAGTATAAGAATTGCTCAACACAATGTTAGGAAATCTTCCTCCCTGAGGGGCGTTTTCAGCAGAGAGATTCTCTTTCTGGGCTGTTTTGAACAGACTTCCATGGAGCGTGAGGGAAGCTTGGGACTTAGATGACCTCAGGAGTTCCTCCCTGAGTCTGATGGCTCCATTCTCGCTGGATGTGGGGTTGCACTGGTGGGTTCTGCCTGTCTCCTGCATCATCTATTTAGCTTTCTTCCTCTCCACCTGGGCTGCGGTTGCGCCAAGGCCCTGTGCACTGAGTCCACAGCTTTGATTAAGCAGCTTTGATCTCTGTTGAGCATCTCCGAATAATATCTTTGCTCTCAGCATCTGTGCCAATTCCCAAAATAGTTTAGCCCAGCCAAACAGGAGGGGGGCTGGATTGCAAAGTGTATCATTTGAGAGATTTTAAAAGAAAAGGCAGCTGCAAACAGTCAGGGGTGCGTGTGTGTGCGTGCGCATACACACGCTAATGTGGGCACCTAAGGCCCTGGGAAATGATTACAACGCTGTCAGCGTGCACGCACCCTATGTTCACTCGCAGGGCTGCCTGCTGCGAGAGGGGGCAGCTTACAGCACTCAGCCCCTCGAGTCAGGTGGCAGTCCTGTAGCAGAAACAAAACCATCAAAGGCCTCTGTTTCTATTTACTTCGCTTTTGCTTCTTTTCGTGAAGACATTTGGAGACTGTGTGCCAGGTTGCATTCTGCTTGGCTGCCCAATCGGTGTGGGCCTTGGGTGTGTGCATGAAGGGGGGATCACTGTGGTTTTGAGATGTTGACTCTACATGCACTTATATGTATGCCACAGGATGCCTGTGTCAGTGCTTCTAACTATGCATGTTATATTTAGGCAACTGGTTATATTTAGTCACAGGCTTTCCATGAAGTTGGTATTTAGCCACCTTCATGGAGTTAAATACTTACGTGTCTAAGTGTTGGTAGATTGGTACCATGTGTGTATGCACCGTGATGCCTCCGTAAATGGGATGAGCATGTTGATGCCTGGGGTTGCAGGTGTGCACATATACCCATGGATTGGTGTGTTGGGTTATGCACACACACACACACACACACACACGTACACATGGCTGTCTCTCTGTAGGTTGGATTGTCCTAGACGGGGTGGTGTTTGCACACAGCAGAAGGATGTGTGTGGAAGCGGGGGTGAACTCCGGAAATGGATGCTGGGGTAAAGATGTTTGACCGCATGGCATTTTGAATTATAAGTCATTATTTTCTTCCCTTTGGTGCCCATCCCCTGGGAGCCTTGTCCTTGTCTATAGCTCCTCCACATTCCCAAGCAGAGGGAAAACTTCTCTATTTTCCCTTTGTTCCTCCATAGGAAGCATTCCTCAGTGATGGGTGTTGCTGCAAGAAGCCTTTGTTCTCACAGTGGCCACAAGCCGGTGGATATGAATTTATGCATCTAATATCACCCCTTGTGGTGAAGGCCTTTGTACTGAAGCTGAGGGAAGTGGGAGCGGGGAGGCAGGCTGTGGTCTTCCATTCCTTCTGATCCAGCCATTCATGTGGGCTCTTTGGCTCAGGGGATCCTCCAGCTGTGGGTCCTGGGGCAACCGCAGAAGCCAGTCCCTTGCTGGAACTCTGAGAATGAAGCCCTGGAAAAGAGTGGTCTGGTTTCTAGGGCCAACAAGGGATCTGAGCGTGCAGGAAGAGGTCTAGAGCTGGCTGGGCTATGGACCTCAGCTTGTTGGGTTTCAAGCTAAGGCGAAAGTAGGCAGCAGAGGCAGGACCTGAAATACCCCAAATCAGGACAGATCGGCCATCGGGCCAGGGCAGACTCTGGCCAGAACACCTCGAGATGAACCACTGTATGGCCCAGGTGGGGCCTTGACTAAAGGTCACATCTGGTATTCCTCCCTGGTGACTGCCTGGAGCACTATATTGAAAAGAATTCTCAGGCCAAGTACATTATGATGGGAAAATATGATGGGTGTATTAGTGTCCTATTGCTGCTTTAGTAAATTACAGAAGTTTGGTGGCTCAAAACACCACAAATTTATTCTCTTCCCACTCTGGGGGTCAAAAGTCCAACGCAGGTCTCACTGGGCTACAACAGAGATGTCAGGGAGGCTGCAATCCTTCTGGAGGCTCCGGGGAGAACCCATTTCCTTGCCCTTTTCCGATTCTAGAAGTTGATCATATTCCTTGGTGGGTGGCCTCTTCCTCCATCTCCAAAGCCAGCGGTGGCCAGGCCAGGCCTCCTCCCCCTGCATCTCTCCGACATCGGCTCCCCTGCTTTCCGCTTGCACCTTAAGGACCTCTGCGGTTACACCGGGCACTCCTCCCCCAGATAACCCAGCATCATGTCCCTATTGCGAGACCCTTAAGTTAATCTTAAGTTAATCACATATGCAAAGTCCTTTTACCATGGCGCATAACATATGTACGAATTCGAAGTATAGGGTGTGGACAACTTTAGGGGGCCATCATTCTGCCTACCATACCACAGTAGGGACAGATTAGGGTAGATTAGCAATGCCCGCCATGGCCCTGGTGAGAGTTTGGGGTGCTAAGAGTGCCAGATGTTCACCATCCCTAGTCTGGCAGCTAACGACAGGAAGAGTTAGATAAGGGACATGCACAGGCTGGGGACAGATGAGAAGAAAGGAAACTAACATTTATTGAGCCTTTATTATGAGCAAGGCACTTGCTGTATGACTTAAAGACATAGCTCACTTCATTATCCCCACAGCTCTTTGGGTGAAAAAGCTACTGGTATTTTATGGTGAAGAAAACTGCAGCCCCAGTTATGTATGGGACTCCTCCCAAGTCACCCAGATGGTAAAAGACAGGTAGGAATTCAAAACCAAGTCCAATCCAAAGCGACACCATGGCTGAGGCAGAGAACAGGGGACGCCTCTGACACGTCCTCGATGTCCTTTAGAGTCGAGTTGGCTGCCAGGGCAGCAGAGCCGCACTGGATCGATGACAGCGCCTGACACAGAGCTTTTCTCTGGAGCCGTGCCCGCCCTGCGGATTATCCCCTGGCTTTGCAAGTGGGGTTGGGTGAGAGGCCAGGGCTGGGGGCTTCAGCCCCATCAGCAGAAATGCTAATGGCCTCCCTGGCAAATGTCAGAAAATGCATGCCCAGCATCTCTGAGTGTGACTTTATGCAAACGTGGTTGGCGTTCCAATCGTCTTGCATTATCGACGTTGCTGGGCTGCAGAGCGAAGCTGGCTAAAGAAAAATAGAGGTGAGGGTGGGAGCTCTGTTTCTTTTAATACAGATATTCTAATCAGCACATCAGGGCTGTTTGAAAGGGGGCAGGACAGGCCTGGCAGGCTGGCTTCCTCCTGCTTTTTGTCTTTTGTGCAGACAAGCATTGGGCAGCCATGCATGGCAGGCAATGATGTGGATTTACAGCTGCGTCTGAGCTGAGGCCCTGCAGTGGTATGTACCACGTGCCCCAAACTGCTGGAGGTCAGAGGTCAGAAGGGAGGATGCGCTCAGAGGAGTTAGGGTGCAGAGCCTGGAGAGCTTCCCAGAGTGTCGGGTTATGATGTATTTTAGGGTGAGGGTGCAGGCCAGAGACAGCTGCTAATGGACACATATTAGAGGGAATCATACAACACTTTTCTGTGATGCCAGAAATGGTTTAAATAGAAAATTCTTCATCTTAACAACTCTGTGAGGTAGAAATTATTGATTTCCCCAATTTACAGATATAAATGATGAGGCCCAAAGAGGTTAAATAACTTGCACAAAATCTTCCCCCCAGACCTGAGTGTGGCAGAGCCAGGACTTGAACTCAGGTCTGACTTACAGCCCACATCTCTTCAGGTGCCACAGACCCTCCACACCCAGCCTCCAGAATCCCTGAAGGATCTGCTGAGGGGAGCATGGCCCTGCCAACACCTTGATTTCAGACTTCAACCTACAAAGCTGTGTGACAGCAAATATCTGTTGTTTTAAGGCACCCTTTGTGCAGCACCCACATGACCCAGAACGTCCATGCCTAGGTATTTAACCAAGAGAAATGAAAACATGGAGTTTCCACAAAAGACTTGTTCCTATATGATCCTAGCAGCTAGTTTTGTGATACCCCCAAACTAGAAACAATCCAATGTCCCACAGCAACTAAATGCATATGCAAATTGTGGTATTGTCAGACAATAGAATACTACCCAGTAATGAAGAGGAATGAACTACTGATACATGTATGAATGAGTCTCAAAAAGCATCATGTTGAGTGATAAGAGACAAACAAATGGCTACATACAGAATGATTCCATCTGTATAAAATGCTGAAAAGGACAAATAAAATCTTTAGTGACCAGAAGCAGCACGTGGAGCTTTTGAATTGATGGAAACGTCTATATCTTGACTCTGGAGGTGGTTACAGAAGGGTCACGTTTATAAAATTTATAGAACTGAGCAATTAAAAAGGGTGCATTTTATCCCACATAAATTATTTCTCAATAAAGTTGGCCTAAAGAGGGAGCAGTATTTGCTCAGGATCACCCAGTTCTGATGGCCAAGGCAGACCCTAAATCCCATCGTCTGAGTCTTAGTTCAAGGAGGCTCTTGGGAGAAGAAAAGCCATGACACCAGGTTTGCTGTTCAAAGCCATTAGGTGTGCTGTACAGACGCTCTTGACACATTAAAGAGCCTTCCTCTGGAGGCATTCTTCACAGCTCATCTCTATGGAGAATGTCTTTTCTCAAGGGTCCTATAAGAGCACACAGATTAAGTAAGAGCTTGACTCAAGCATTTTCAACCTGCCAGGCCCCATGGGAAGAAGAGAAAGCCCAGGTGCAACTCTCCTTGGGAGAGAGGGACCGGGCACTCTGGGACCTGTGATGCACAAGGGGACCCATAATGTGGCAAGTGCACAGGACACACTCAAGGCATGTTCTTCACCGCACACCCCAACAGGCCACTGTGACTACAGAGGTGCCCACACATCCGTGAGCTCCTGCTACAGAGAGAGGTCAGGAACCCCCTTTCACCTACACTTGCTGGGCCTCAGTTTCCTCATCTGTAAAGGGAGTGAGCACACAATGCTCACTTTGAAATTGCGTTGCGAGAAATCAGTAACATCCGTGAGCTCCTGCTACAGAGAGTGCCTGGGGGAGGCAGTACTGCCTGGAGGTCAGGAATCCCCTTTCACCTACACTTGCTGGGCCTCAATTTCCTCATCTGTAAAGGGAGTGAGCACACAATGCTCACTTTGAAATTGCGTTGCGAGAAATCAGTAACACACTATATGGGAAGCACTCAGCACTGTGGGGCACAAGGCAAAAGCTCAATGCATGGGAATTGGTTTATCATTTGAATTATTACACCAATCCTGCTTCACTGAAGAGCCTGCAGATAATCCAAGTGAAAAATGGAGGCAGGTGGAGCAGCTGGTCATCCCCTTTGGCCTTCATAGTCAAGCCAGGGCAGACGGCAGCCTTGACAGATGGCATCTGTTTCTAAAGACCATTTCTGGCAAGCTGAATCAGAAAGTGTAACAGGATATGCTTTCTTTCTGACCTGGAAGGGTGAGTCTCTAGTTAGCCAGATCCTTGAGGACCTCGAGTGTCAGGGTGAGGAGTTTGCGTTGTATTCTATGCACTGTCTTGTAACAGCAGACCCCGGTATATCCTGGAGCAAGGAGTGAGCTGACAAGGATGAATCTAGGATATTACCCAGTGAAACGGCTGCAGAGGTGCTGACAAAGCAGGTCAAGGACTGGCAGTGGGAGAGTGTGTCTGGATGTTTCTCAGAATCAACCATGATATGCAGAGAGAAAGCAAGGCTTCCCCCAGACCTGGAGCGTCTTTGGGTGGATGGGCTTGGGTTTGTGGGAAAATATTGATTTTCCCATCCTTTATTTCTCTCTCTTAATGTCCCAAGTGATATGTGTGAAAACAATCAATAGCATAGAAATAGATTTGGTATGAAGCAAAAGTGTGGGTCAGCCTCCATGCCTGCCCCAAATGCCCCTTCCCTGCCTGGAGGTAACAGTGGCCCACAGCTCCTGCATTTACATGTTATGTCCGTATACGACTACAGAGCTTCCTTAGTGTAAATGGAAGCATCCCATACATAGCATTCTCCACCTTGCTTTCCCACTTGGCAGCTTTCCAAGGCAGCACATATAAATTCACTCCTTTCCTTCTAATGCATGCAGAGTATGGAATACTTCACAGGGCCTATCTATATAAAAAAGGCTAATATGCTAAGTGTCCCTCTGCCCATCTGACCGGTTGCTATGATGGCGCTCTCACCAACAGGGGGCAAATGCTCAATGCAGGAGCTGCCATGATGCGCACTGGCCATTTACAGAAAAACGGCACCTCGGACCTGGCACCCACAAAGCAACACGGCTTCCCCCAAGTGGTACACCAGTCCCACAACCACCCCGGAACAACAGCCCACCAAATTGCAGCTGATGCTGCCAAGACCCCATGGTGCAAAATGCAGCCCACAGCCCAGCCCAGAAACGTTCACTTAGCAACTCCTGGCTTCCTCTCCCAAGTGACTAGCCTTCTTGCAGTTTTTATCGGCCCAGGAACACGACTTGCTTTATAGCCAGGTGGAAACATTTGCACTTTAACCAAATAGTCTGTGAAGTGTTTTCCCGTGTCTCATCTCATTTGATCCTCACAGAAGTCCTGGACTAGGTAGATAGGAGACTCAGTGGAATCCTATTTTCTTTTCATTAGCCAGAAAACGGAGATTTGGGAAGCTTAGAAACTTGACCCTACTGAAAAGAAGTAAGAAATGGTGGACCTTGAAAATGACTTCAGGTTTTCTCACTGCGCTGGGTTGCGGGCACATCCCCAGTGGGAGTTGTGCAGGAGGCAGCTGATCAATGTTTCTCTCTCATTGATGTTTCTAACTCTCTATCTCTCTCCCTTCCTCTCTGTAAAAAATCAATAAAATATATTTTTAAAAAAAGCAATTTCATCTTAAAAAAAAAAAAGAAAACGGAGATTTAGGAAGCTTAGAAACTTGACCCGACTGAAAAGAAGTAAGAAACGGTGGACCTTGAAAATGACTTCAGGTTTTCTCACTGCACAGAGTAAAGTCAAACACTGCTGCAGTTAAATATTTTACCCTTTGTTCTCCCTACATGATTTACAATAATAATCTGTTTCATGTTGATATTTACTGCTGTGTTGCTGACAATTGCCTGAAAGAGAAGTTGGGGTGCTTCACTGGGCTGGAAAAAGTTTAGCTAAATCAGAAAGCAGGTCTAATTAAGCAAGTTTATTCTTTATATATAAAAGGCTAAGTTGACTCGCACATGCATGATACATATAAAGTTCTCGCTGGCATCAATCGCACGCATGTGTTTCCATCTGTCATTGTTGATCATGAATTTGGTTGACACTTCTATTATAGAGAAAGGGTGAATAGTGATATTAAAATATTTTTTTCTAATTAATTTCCTTTCAATGTGCACGAATCTGTGCACCAGCCCACTAGTAGTTTCTATAATTAGATGGATATTTAGGTTGTTTCCACCTTTTTTGAGACTACAAGGCATTGGTTTTATTTTATTTTATTTTTATATATTTTTTATTGATTTCAGAGAGAAAGGGCGAGGGGTAGAGAGATAGAAACATCAATGATGAGAGAGAATCATTGACTGGCTGCCTCCTGCACGCCCCACACTGGGGATCAAGCCTGCAACCCCGACATGTGCCCTGACTGGGAATCGAACTGTAATCTCCTGGTTCATAGGTTGATCCTCAGCCACGCCGGCTGGGCCAAGGCATTGGTTTTTATTTGCAAAGCTCTGGGGAAGGCAGGAGGCTGCCCAGCCTTGAACCCTAGCTCTGCACAGGCAGGTTCTCAGTCACCACCCTTCTTCCCTGCTCCCCTTAGGGCTCCCTCTCATCTTGGCATCTCTTGCCCTCGGCTTTAATAACATGTGACACTTGGCACAGGAACCACGGAGCCATGGAGGAGCTGCACTCTGTCTCTGATGCGCTGTGTTCCTTTAAGTGCTCTTGTTAATGTTTCATGATGGATGGCGGTGATGTACCAGCCAGGATTCTGAAAGTATCTGCTCGCACTAACTTAATGTATTCATTTATTCAGTGTGACTGTACAGGGAGAAAGAGGCACCGTGAATGCAGGGGCAAGCTTCAGAGGGAGGTAGAGGAGGACAGGAGGGAGAGAGACTAACATTTACTAGGCCACTGCTAAGTGCCAGGCATTTTACATTCGTGCACTCATGAGTGGTCCTCACGCTCCCGGGGTGTGGCCATTAATACCCTTATTTTGCAGATGAGAAAACTGAGGTGAAGCCACTTGCCCAAAGACATGCAGACAGGCAGGGCTGGGATTCCAACCCAGACGTGCCTGGCATCATAACTCATGTTCTTTCCATGCAACTCTGTGCCCTGGTTGCTGGGATTTTGGAAGACAGGAGATAAGGAGGCATGGCCATAACAAGTAGCTAACACTTCCTGGGTGCTTACCATGTGCCAGGCACCGTGCTCAGCTCATGGTGCATATTCATATTTATAATCCTGTGAGGTAGCAAACCACTGTTATGCCCAATTCACAGACGAGGAGCACACGGCTTAGAGAGCATAAACAGCTTGCCTGGGGTAGCAGTCCTAGCTGGAGGAGCTGGGGCGTGACCCCGAGCACAGACTTCAGAGCCTCTTGCTTGGCAGAGCCACTCTGTTTTCCACCTCTCGCCTGGATGACCTGACAGGATGGACCGTTAGGGTTGACTGCAAAGACCAAACAGCAGCCTGGCACGCCTCTGGGCCCTGGTTGGAGAAGGAAGATTGCCAGCTGCTTCCCTGTTTGCCAAGGAGCCGGGATCCTGATGGGGGCAGGGGCGCCAGATGCTGGGCATTTGTCTTGGGACCTGTCCATGCAGGGGCACGGCAGCCTCACTTGGCTTTGCTGCACTAAGATGATCTCACATCACAGATTCAAGCTAAGTTTCTCTCTAAATAGCAAATAGAAATGACAAAACAGCGTGCTGACAGTGCATGGCGACCTCCATTTCCAGGGAGAATGGCTGTAGGAGGGGCTCCAGGGTCACTTCTCAGAGGGGGAGGCCCATCCCTGTCTCAGAGGGAATCCATCCCACTTGTCTTCATGGAGCTTCCGGCTGTACTGGAATCTGCAGCTCAGCGTCATCTGGCAGCGAGACCAGCACATGCAAAACCCTGAGACTGGAGGCAGCCGGGTGTGTCTGAGGAACAGAAAGGCCGCTGTGGCGAAGTACCATGAGCAAGAGAGGCACACAGGCGTGAGGCCGAGGAGGGGCCCTAGAGCCAGATCACATGGAGAGGTTCAGGCCAGGCTAAACTCTGGCTCCACTCCATGTTTGAAGGGAAGATGTTGGGAGGGTTTTGAGTAGGGGAGTGATTTGATTTACAGTTTATATCTCTCCTGCCGCTGAAGAGTGAGTGGGCAAGTGTGGACACTTGTTAGAGGCTCCTCAATGTGGCCCGGGGACCCAATGACACCCACGTCACCTGGGACATGCTAGAGATGCAGATCCTCCAGCTTCATTCCACACCACGGACTCAGAATCTGCATCCAGACCGAGAGCGGTGGTGGTCGCTTGACTGAGGTGGTGGTGGTGGAGGGGCTGAGGAGTGATCAGGCCCAGGACATACTGTAAGGGTAGGGCTGACCGGGTTTGGATGTGGGGTGTGAGAGACAGAAGAATCGGGGCTCCTCATGGGCGCTCAGCCTGAGCAGGTAGGTGAATGGCGATGGCATTTGCTCAGATGGAGAACACCAGGGAGGGAAAGCCTGTTGGGGGAGGGGAGACGCCTTCTAGACATCGAAGTGGTGCTGTTGAGGCGACGTTAGCTCTCCAGATCAGAGTTGAGGGGAGAGGACTGGGCTGGGGATATGAATCTGAGTATAAAAATCCATGGGAATTTCTAGAGAGTATGAATAAAGAAAATAAGGCCCAAGTTTCTCCAATGTGTAGAGTTGGAGAAAGCAGGAGAGTCTAGTATAGATTAGGAAGGCCACCATGATGGCCACTCCTTTTTGAGCATCTAATTTATGGCAGGTACACACGTAAGTTGTTTTGTTTGTACTTCTCAGCACCACTGAGCAGGTAGGATTTATTTTGCACATTTAATACATTTTTTAAAAGTCTGTGGTTCAGAAAGGGTAGGTATATACAGCTGATGATTTGAATCAAGACAACTTTCAATGTCTATGTGCTTTTGCTTATCCACATCCTGGGACTCATCATCATGTGGGCTCTGCATATTACGGAAATGTGCGTATATCTGAGTTATTGTCCACTTCTCACCATCCTTGTGCTGCCACTTCCTAGACTCTCTGAAAGCACTCCAGCCCTGTATCCTGAGAAGGCCAGGAACTCATGGGCTAGTGAAAGCAGGGAGGTCAGATGGGGAGGGCCTTGAGTGAAAGACGGTGCCAAAGCCCCTCACCCACCAAGCAAAGCTCGTCTGATGTCCTGGGGCTCCAGAGCCCTGTGCAGGCAGTAAGCAGGTCGGGGGGGCTAGAAGAAGATTTGGGTGTCCCGAGAGAATGAGACCAGCAATAGGTCCAAGCAGTAAGACCTCACCAGGAAGAGGAGCCTGGTGGGATGGAGGGAAGCCAGTTTCTGGACATATCATCAGACCAGGGACAGAGGCCGGGTGATAGAGATGCAGTGTTAGATCTGGGACACAGGTGGGGACTTGGCTGGGGACCACAGTGCAAGGTCAGGTATTATTAATAATGAAAGCTACTATTTATCCATCCCTCTCTGTGTAGCAGACCCTGCACTAAGGGCTTTTATATGTACTACTGACATTTAATCCCCCAAAATAATAACTTTTCCTCTGAGCTAGGCTTTCTGCATTTAGGAAGTCACTTAATTTTCACAACAACTCTATGAGACAGGTGCTATTATTATTCCATTGTACAACTTAAGCAACCGAATCACAGAGAGGTTAAGTAACTTGCCTGAGGTCACTCAGCTAATAAGTGGCAGAACCAGTATTTGAACCCAGGCTATCTTACTCCAGAGTTTAGGCTGTTATTCTATAGTGAGTACTTTACACATAGAAACTCATTTAATCATCTTAACAACCATATTATCTCCATTATTATCTCTGTTTTGCAGATGAGGAAGATGAGTCTTAGAAGGCTGTATGATTTAGTCAAGTTCACATAGCTGGAAAGCAGGGACAGCTACGTTACAGACACCAAAGTCCAAACTTGGAACCGCCAGCCATAGCACCAGATCCATGCCACCTGCTCAAAGATGGAGCTGGCAAAGAGGGTGCTTCGTGCTGAGCCCTTTGAGTGTGACTTCCCTTAGATCCCCTTACTGAGGGTCACATGGGCTCTAGACCTGGATGAGCCCAGAAGTGCACTGGAGCAGGCTCTTGCTGTCTGACAAGAGCTAATTGCAATGCATTTTTTCCCAACTCTGCGTTCACCAACACCACACCGATTGCTTAAAATCAGCTACAGTGGGAGTGTTCACACCATGGAAATCAGCAAGTGCTGCACATCAGGGATTGTTGTTGTTTTTTTGCCAGAGAGCTGCTGTGCAAATACTCCACTGGTTAGACTTGAGTTGATGTTCAGAACCAAGTGTGCTTCGCTGGGGCCAGAGGAGGGTTGTGGAGTCAGGAAACCTGGCGCTTTTATTTCTCCCCTAGTCCTGGGGGAGATGGAAATCAGCAAAAAAACATCCTACAAATGCATACTTAGCTGCTCAAGTGTGCTCTGTTGTCCTAACATTAGGCCACATCAGTGACTTCAATAGACATGTCCCTGATCTTGTGACGCTTGTAGTCCAGTGGGGAAGATGGCCAGCAAAAAGAAAAATAAAGAAATGTAAGGGTACAATTTCAAGTGGTGATGTTGTGAAGGTAACAGGAGAACCAGTACGTATAAAGAGTCAAGGACGGTGACTGGAAAGAGTTGGCATTCAAACCAGAGACCTCTGGGGTGAAAAGGATCCTGCAAGACCCAGGTGGATGAACTTGTGTGTGAAGGCCAAGTGCTGGGAGCAGCTTGGCAAATGTTGGAGGCCAGTTCAGGTGGACTGAACGGTGAGCAAGGAAGTATACGATATGGCCAGACAGTGTCAGGCCTTGTGGGCTGTGGGAAGGGGATGGTGCAATGGGAAGCTACTGGGGAAGGGTTTTAAGTGGGACTTGGCAGAGGGGAGGTGACATGCTCCAGTTTCTGATAATGAAAGATGCCTTCAGCTTGTGTGTGCAAAGTGCACTTGGGAGGAGAGAGGTCAGAACAGAAGCAGGGAGATCTCTGAAGAGGAAATTGCAGGAATTCAAGCAAGAGATGACGGTGTCCTGGACTCTACGGAGACACATTTGAGTTGTATTTAGGAAGTAGAATCCTCAAGACAAGGCTGATGGGTTGATCTGAGCTGCAGGGCAAGAGAGAGGGTGGAGTCGAGGATGGCTCCCTCGTGTAGAGCTCAGTGTTTTTGAGACATTGAAGACAAGATGCTCAAGCCAGACTTCCTGAGTTCAAATCGTGATCCTACTACCACTTCCTAACAGTGGGAGCCCTGAGCCAGAGACTTGGTCCCTGAGGGCCTCAGTTTCCCCATCAGTAAATTGAGTTCTTACTCCACAGGGTTCTTTCTTGTGAGGCTTCAGTGAGTTATTCTGCATAAAGTGCTTAGTGTAATACCTGAGTATGGTGAGCCCTACATTAAAAAGAATTATAATTATTATTATCATTATTATTATTATTAGTCTGTTGATTATTTCTCTGCCTGCCATTGAGAAATTGAGCCTTTCAAGGCAAACAACTTTTGTTTGGAAAGAAAATGTTCCGGAGAGAAGTACCGCAGGCGTCCCATTTTCTCTGTTTGTGTTCCCTTCCCCAGCAGGAGCTTGGCAAGCGGAGCTGTTCAGAGTAAACACAGGTTCACGGCCCCAGAAAATGTGAGGTTAGGCAGCACAGCACAGGCTAGACAAACACCACTGCTGGACAGAAGGAAACAGGCTTGCTTTCTGCTGACCTCACCAGGCCACTGCGTCGCATGGGCTGCCTGGGCAGGGTTGGACCTCCCCCCGCCCACCCCCCCGGGTGGGGCCTCCATCTGGGAGCCCATCACCTGTGCTGTCTGGTCCCTTTTCTGGTGTGGCTTGGGATGAGTCACCACTATCACTCATCACTTCCTGGTCTGGATGTTATGATTCACAGGCTTGTGAACTTGACATCCAGGCGGCAACAAGAGGTGGGGTCCGGAAGAAGGCAGGTGGGCAGTGAGAGACTAATCCTAGCTATGTCCAGAGTGGGGGGGAGGCGCAGGGGGGGCGGGGGGCGGGGGTGGCGGGCGTTGGAGGGGAAGGCAAGCAGATCCTAACAGAAGCCAGAGATGCCCAACCACCACCAAGTTTAGACTGCTGGACTCAGGGTGTCTCAGCCCTTCTGACCCCATGTCCCACCAGCCTAGAGGATTTGGACAAGCCATATTATAAAACTAATAGGTAACTGCTTTATTTCTAAATCTAAAACTACAATACTGAATCTAATTTCTAAACCACATCCGTCTGCCACTCTAAGATTCTGACATGAGCATGAGGGTGGTGTGGTCCCGTACAGGATGGAGAACTGCCCTTCTAATTATAGGAGTGGTAATATTAATAATAGCCTTTTTCTGTATAAGCATTCTAACAATTGAGGGGAAATGGAGCTTTTGTGCTTTGTCACTCTCTTTTTTAAATTGTGGTACAATATGCATAACATGAAATTTACCATTTTAACCATTTTTAAGTGTACACTTCTGAGGCATTAAGTATTATCTTCACTTTTTTATGCAACCTTCAGCACCATCCATCTTCAGAATTTTTTTGTCTTCCCAAACTGACACCCTGTGTCCATGAAACAATAGACTTTCTACCCCACCCCACCCCACCCCAGCCCTTGGCAACCACCCTTCTATTTTCTGTCTCTATTGATTCAAATATACTAGACACCTCATATAAGTGCAATCAGACAGTATTTGTCCTTTTGTGTCTGGCTTATTTCACTTAGCACAATGGCTTTAAGGTTTATTCATGTTGTAGAATGTCTCAGAATTGCATTTCTTTTTAAGGCTGAATGATGTCCCAATATATGGCTACAGCAGATTTTGTTGATCCATCCATTTATGAACACTTGGGTTGCTTCCACTCTTTTTGCTGCGGTGTTGCTATTGGTACTAGGTTTGATGAAATGATCCAAAGTCAAAATCGGCATAATAATAAGAGGCATGGGTACCTTCTGTTTGTAAGATGTATTTAACTTGTCGGAGGACTTTTGAAACTAAGGTGTGAAGGTAAGGATAGGAGTTTGAAGGCCAGATAGGCCTGGATTGTAATCTTGGCTTTGTTCCCTCACTAGTTGTATGATTTGGGATAAGTCCCTTAAATGTACTGTGTTTCATTGTCCATAGGTGAGAAGTGAGGACATGTTGCCCAGTATGAACAGTGATTATGATACTAAAAAAGGGAACAAGTGTGAAAATGTTGAGCAGAATCTGACACTTAGTACGCAATGGATTTTATTGTTAATTTTGTGTTACTTTATTACATCCATCTGATTCAAATGAGGATCTGTGGTGAGGTAGGACTCATGACATTCGTTTCCTATAAATGGATAAGAAGACTAAGGCATTCAATGAATTAATGGCAACAGTCAGATCGGAACCCACGTCTCCTGGCTATCAGGTGAGGGGGGATCAAGGAGCAAGTCACTTTCCACTCTGCTCATGTTGACTCTGTGTCACATTCTCTGCGTTGGAAACCCAATCTCCTTTACACAAGACAATGTGTATGTGTGTGGAGTATAATAAAGCTTGCTGGCAAGACAAAGAGGGGATATGTATTTCAGAAATACATGTATTTTCATATTGAATATTAGATTCTGTGATAAATAAAAATAGCAAAAGCTGATGTTTATGGGGTGCTCATTATATGGGAGGCATTGTGCTAAGCATTTTATATATATTATTTGATTTGATTGTCCCCACAATCCTATTAATTAGACTGTTGATAAGTCCAATTTACAAATAAGAGTGAGGCTTTGAAACATGTCAGGGTTACACAGCTGGGAAGCAGCAGAGCTAAGGAACTGCACTCAGATACGCGACTGCAGAGCCTGTCACCCAAACTGCGCCAGTGTCCCCCGCCTCCTACTCCCGATTGGTTTCCCTGTTTGATTGAATTCACCAAATCGTGCCCCAGCCCCACACCATCCTATTAACATGTTCTCTTTCTCCCCACTGTCGTTTCTTATTCTTATCTCTCTCCTTCCAGATGAGTGTGGAAAATCCAGCATTTTCTCCCTCTGTTATTCAGAACAACTCAAGAGTCCTCAACCCTTTGCTCCCAACCTCTTCTTGTATCTCAGATTCCATCCAAGTTCTCAGCAGAACAAAAGGCCTCGAGATATAATAACATCCACGCACCTTTGATGTGAGGCGTTTGGACTCAACTTATAATATCGTGTTTTCTACTGGAGGGCAGGGATGACAGGTGTGTGGCATGTGGCTGCCACCCCCACACTCATGCCCATGGTATTAATGACAGAACCCAGAGGCAGCTTCAGTTTCCACAGCACAGAGCTCCAGATCTGGTGCCAACTGATCTGGTCTGTTGCATGAAATGAAACCTTCCTTCCCTCCCACAGGGTAAGTCTATGACTGTGCAGGAACAGGACCAGACCACCCTTCAAGGAGGATGGTGAACCCCAACCTCAATCACTGGAGGAGACGAGACTTGAAAGGGGGGCCTGGCCCTTGGCTCCTTCTGCAGGCCTCATTCTTTCAGCCTGGACTCTTTTGGTTGAAAATTCTTTTGAGCCCTGGCTGGTTTGGCTCAGTGGATAGAGCATCGGCCTGCGGACCGAACGGTCCCGAGTTTGATTCCAATCAAGGGCACGTCCCTAGGTTGCAGGCTCCTCCCTGGCCCAGGCCCTGGTTGGGGTGCGTGCAGGAGGCAACCGATTGATGTATTTCTCTCACATCGATATTTCTCTCTGTCTTTCCCTCTCTCTTCCACTCTCTTGGAAAATTAATGGAAAAATATCCTTGGGTGAGGATTTTAAATAAAAAAAAAAAAGAAAGAAAGAAAGCTCTTTCGAGTGAGAGGAGAAAGTTGATGCTTTGTCACATGGATATGGGTCCCACAGCTGGGCATGGAGACAGCTATTGGGGACTCCAAACTGAAAACAAACCAGATTTGCCAGTCTCTTGGCACTGCCTGTGTTTCCCTGTTGCTGTCCCCC
Organism: Myotis lucifugus; assembly: GCF_000147115.1. Classification (NCBI taxonomy): domain Eukaryota; kingdom Metazoa; phylum Chordata; class Mammalia; order Chiroptera; family Vespertilionidae; genus Myotis; species Myotis lucifugus. The sequence continues at coordinate 292,397 of NW_005871172.1, read as the reverse complement.
AGCCTTCAGTAGGCACGTTGCATGTCTCGGCCCAGTCATGACTGATCTGCAGGATATTAATGGAGAGGTCATGAGTCCAAGCTTCATTGAGAGCCAGTTAGTGAAGCACTTCCTCCCTGAAGCCAATGTGACAGTTACAAGGTTGACCAGAGAAATGAGTCTTCCTCCCAGAGCAGGAGAAATGAGGCTGCCATCCGTGGAGCTTCTGGCAAGCTTTGCAAAGGGGCGGGTTATGGAACTCGGAATCTCAGTAGACACTGAGAGCTGACATCACCCAAACCTTGAGCCTCAGCCTGCTTCAGTTGAAACAGTAGCTACATTCCAAGGGTTTCAAGAGGCCAGGCAGCGCTTGCCATGAGGAGAGTGTTGAGCCCCTCTTGCTCAAGGAAAGAGAGGGAATGGGTAAGCATTCGTTGAGCACCTACTATGTGCTTGCAATGCGTGAGACATATCTCTATCCATTCTCATGTTTAGCCTAGATGATCTCCACCTCACAGAAGAAAAACCCAGAACTCAAGAGAAATTAAGTAACTTGCTGAAGTCACGTAGCTAGTGAGTAACAGAACTGGAATCCAGGCCTAGGTGTTGTGAAGCTTGAAAGCCAAGGAGCATGTCACCTGTGCTATGTTTCCCAGGGTGGGCGAGGGGAGGGGCGGCTAGTGGGGGAGAGCTAACCCCAGGCCCACTGTATCTGCCAAATTCCAATACGTCACATGGTGTTGTCACTGGCTCCACCTGTCAGGATTACGATTCCGTTGGTCTGGTGTGGGGCAGGGAGGGAGGCAGCACATACAAGGGAAGCCAGATTCCTTTCATTAGTATCTGGGCAAGTGCTGGGTTCTGGAGCTTATACAGTAAGACATGGCCCTTGACCTTGAGATAGTCATTGTCAGGCAGGGAAGTCAAACATGAGAAAGAAAGTGCAATGTGGTGTCTGACTAGGGGCATGGGTGGAAGTTTGGCAACGTCTTCAGGCTGGAGGACAACAGTGGGGACAGCCAATACCTGTGGGTGTGCTTTGGGGGCACCAGGAGGCAGGGGCAGAGAGTGAAAATAAGGAGGCAGTTTAATTGGTGGGTTGTAGGGCCTAGGACTGGGCCTGGGGGGTTAGGGGCGGAACCATCCTGGACCCTCTGTGCCCAGCACTGGTACTAGAACATGCTTGGTAATTATGAGCTTGTTGAGTGAATTGATGAATAAATGATTGAGTGAGGCAAGTCAATGCCTAATCACTGAGGAGAACTCACCGGACTAGTATCAATCAATTGTCATGAGATTGGTTGAAAGCACAGTCTGGAAAGCAGAGACCTATGACTTCAGGCGTTGAGAAGTGTCATGGTTAAAAGAACACAGATCCGAAGCCAAAAGGAAGTTCAACAAAAGGAAGTCCTTTATTTGTATTTCTCAAACCATGGGAAAAGGACTCAGATCCAGTCCAGCGTCTCCAGTTGTTTGCTTGTTTTCTCCACACTCTTATCCACTGCCCTTACCCCTCTCCGTTTCTTTGGAGGCTGGTTTAGCCAAAGTGTCCTAAATTCCCCAGCCTGGGCCCCCAGACCCACTGAACATCTCCTCTCCCTGCCCTCCGAGGTCCAGGAGGTCACCTCTGGGGAGGAGAGAGGACAAAGAAAGGAGGGAATCGGAGCAGGCAGAGCAGGAAGGAAAATGTTCTGGAATGTATAAAAGAGAACACTTTTTACCACATATAAATAAGATCTGCACTTCCCATATGAAATGCTATGTCCATCAATTGCCTTAAGAAGTAGTCTTGGGTTTTACAGCCCGGTGACATGAAGTGTGTTTACAGCTCAGTGATGGCCTTGAACCATCACAGTCCAGGGTGGGATGGCTCTCTCTCTGTCCCCCCTCATTCAGGCCCCTGACTCACCCTATTTCTAAGCTGGCTTGAGGAGGGGACTAGAGCCACCTTGCTCTGGTGTCCAATCAATAGCTGCCCAGAATTGATTCATTGGCTCTTTCCCACTGACTCATCATCCGCTTGGAGAATGAGAGGTGAGACTGCCGGCTCTCTGGCTCTCTCCCCTGGGGCATTAATTAAGTTTCTGTGGAGGAAGACCCCGTGTAACTGAGAAGAATGTCTTGCTTCATTCTACTCAAGCAATTTCCCTCCACACCGCATGCCTATGGGACACAATTAGGAACCCTGGAGAATTTATCTATTGTCCATTCTCTTGGGGTACCATTAGACTGGAGTATGAGCAAATGGATAAACCGAGGGATGGACAATTGACCACCACACTCAGCAATTAGAGAGCTGGAGAGCTCCAGAAGCTGCACCAGCCACAATTTATTGAGCTATTTGTTGGTGTCAAAAGCTGAACTGGGCTTTTCTGTGTACAACTCATTTAATTGCACTAGACATGTGCAAAGTGAGCGCCACTGCCTGTCTCCCACGGGCTCCAGGTGTGTCAGAGCCCTGCATTACTGCCATCCCCTGGGTCTCATCAGCTCCATTTCATCTCCCTTTCATATTCCTCAGATGACCTTCCTCATTCCTTTCTTCCTTCCTTCACTCATTCACTTAAAATGGCTCCATGGCTCCACCACTTACTTGCTGTACAGCCTTGGGCAAGTTACTTTCCCTCTCTGGGCCTCAAAGTTAGTATCTATGAAATGTGGATAACAGTGGCACCTGTCTCATGGAGTCTTGGGATACCAGAATGGAGTACATATATGTAAAACACAATGCCTGGTTCACGGTGTGCTCTATATAAGTGCTAACTATATAGGCCACCTACTAAGTGCCAGGCATTGGGTGCCATGCAGCTCACATCCTTCCTCTTCTTCCTCCACTGGTGATGTTCTGGCTCTGATGGAGCTCAGTTCTTGTGAGCAGATGCTTTGAGCCAGAAGCATTTGACTGAGTGGTTTGAGCTTGATTGATGGGCCCTACCTTATCCTGTTTCCTTTTCTCTTAGAAAATTCCAGGTCTTCCAACAGCCTTTTTATGCTGGTGTCCACTGTGGACCCAGCTTGGCCCACAGGGGATGGGACTCCTTCCTCCTTTTCCTGGGTGAGGCCCAATGGGTCAGACCTGGTATTCTACCAGGAATCTGCCTCCAGATTTCAAGTGTCTCTAAAATCCTAATTTAATCACATCACTTGTTGCATGTGAACACCGATGCATTCAGGAGAAGGTCTGAATGTGCAGCTGGCCACAAAGTACTCTGTGATCTGGCTTCTGCCCACATAGACCAGGGACTCCAGCCCCTCCTCACCAAGCCCACCTTGCACTTTCTGAGCCTCTGTTTCTCAAATATGCACACACCCTCTGGCCTCTGCCTGGAATGTTCTCTGCCCTCACCTCCAGTAACACCCCTTGCCCCATTGTATCTCTGCTTAGGCCTCAGCTCCCCCCGTAAGTCCCAATCCCTCACCTCCTCACCGAACCCTGAACTTGCTGGGCAGTCTTGGCCTTGCTGGACTCCACGAAGGCTCCAGGAGGAAGGCACAGACCTCTCCCCTCCATTGCTGTGTCCCCAGGGTCTCCACTGGGTCTCCATACAACAGGAGCTCATGAAGTGCCCGTGGAGTGAGGCACCTTCCACAGGGAGCGCCGTGGAAAGGGGACAGCCTCTTCTGTCACATTCCATCCGCCTGCCACCTCACACTGAGGGTGTCTGCAGTCCTCAGGGGCCAGGCCAGCAGAAAGGGGCTGCTGACCAAGCATCTCTCTGACTCACTGGGCAGAGGAGGGAGGAGGCGGGTGCTAATTGCCTGGTCCCTCCGCACCTAAAGGAATGCCCAGCCTTTGAAGCTGCAGCTGGGCTATAGAGCAGTGGGAGTGGCCAGTGAAGTGATGCTGTGGCTGTGGGCACCTCTGAGCCCACAGGAAATTATTAATAAAATAACAACCGCCAAGCACTTTGTGTGGATAAATAATGACACCCTGTCTTCCCTGACAGTCTGGCCTAAGAACTTTCCAGCCACAATCTGGTTCATCCAGCCCCCTTGGACTGCCAGTGGAGGACCCTATGTGTCCTTCCAGCCCCTACCCACACTCCAGGGCAGACCACCTGGCTAGGCCAGGCCTCGTGGCCCCTGTCCTCCAAGCCCAAGAGTCTGGGACTCCATCTAGTCTAAAGGTGGCACATAGGTTACATCTCCTGCTTCAGCTCCAAGTGGCAGAAGGGGATGGAGGTTGATTGAGAGGAGTTTTGAAGCTATACCTAAGTCTACCATAAAAGAAGGTGGAGGTAATTAGTGCTGTTTGCTATATATCTCTGATTTTATTCTTGCCATTTGCCTTTTTTAGACTCTTGTTCTTGTCTCACCAACAACATGTACGCGCTTTAAAAAATTACAAATAATGGACCTTCTCTAGCGCACATACAGGCATTTGTGCACATACCCTGCATCATTGATGGTGTGATTTCTCAGGCCCCGTCTCCTTTATACAGGGCCTCTTCTTTCAGTTAGCTTTTGTGTCCTGTTCATCATCTGGGACTACCTCTTATTAATTTATGGAGACTGGAAATCCTACTCACCCGTGAACTCAGCTCCCTCCATGAACCCTCCTCTCTCTCGCATCCCCTGGGCCAAGTGCACACGGGCATCATTCACCCTCTCCTCTGCTCCTGATGGCACCGTCTTCTCCTGCAGCCAAATAAGTTCCTTAGGCTCAGACCAAAACCCACTCACCCCAGTAGTTCCACTGCCCCACCTGCCCCTCAGGACTTCATTTCAACAGGTTGGCAGACTTTTTTCTGTAAAGGGCCAGATAGTAAATATTTCAGGCTTTGCAGGGACACATATGGTCTCTGTCTCCTCATATTTTCATTTTTATTTTGTCTCTTTACAACCCTTTAAAAATGCAAAAATCATTCTTAGCCCAGGGGCAATAGAAAACAGGCCAAAGGCTGAATTTGGCCCATGGGTCATGGTTTGCCCACTCCTGACGTAGATAAACAAACCTCTGGGTGCTCCTGCTATGCACTTAGCATGCTTCTCTATGTGGGAAATGAACGATGTGCAAAGCACAATCCATGTCCACAGAATGCCCTGTCTCGAGGGAGAGACATTTACAAATGGGCCATTGCAATAGAGTGATAGCTGCCTCAAGAGCACATTGGGAATGCAGACTTCCTGGGGATAATTTTTGAGCTGAGCCCGAACATCTAGGAATGAGGGAGGAAAGGGGAGAGGGAACAAGTCAGAGGGAACAGCAGGGCAAGAGTATGGAGGGGTGGACCAGTGTTGCATGTCTGGGGACTCCAAGTGGAGGGCACTTAGCTCATAGCTGGCACATAGTAAGTGTTCAATAAAAGTACAGAGCATTGAGCGGCCCCCACCACAGGCCCCAGCCCCATGCCAGGTTCTGAGTCAAGAAGCATTTGGGGTTTGTGTGGTTGTTTAACTTCTTCTCAGTATTTTTTTATTCTCAAAAAGGCCCAGAATCTGAATCTACCCCTGACCCCCAGCAGCAAGGCAGGTCCTCTTGGATACCAGGACTAGCCAAGGTGGCACCCATGGCATGTTTTTCCTTGACCTGGGTTCCCTTCCTGGCTCTGTCACTAACTGACCTCAATGGAGCACACGATTTCACCTCTCCAAGTGTTAACTTTCTACCCGTAGGTGGGCATACTGATGGGACCTGCCTCTTGGAGGTGTCTTCAGGAGTCAAGGTGTCCCTGGCAAATGTCCCTGACAAATGGTGGCCAGTTAGAATTTGTTCCCACCTGCTGGACCCAGGGGACAGAGGACAGGAGGGATGCGCTGAGGGTAATTGGCACATACCTAATGGTAGAGGGAGACTGTAGGGAAGGAGCCTAAGAGAAGCTGAGAGCTGGCATGTCCTACACTGATCAGCTCAGACTGGGGATGGGCCCTGGGCAGGCCACATGCCTCTTCTTAGGGTCAGTGAGGGTCAGGAGCCAGGGGCCTTTCTGAACAAGATGGTTTAGATCTGAGAGAATCAGACAGAGGATGAGGAAAGGGTTTCTGAGACACAGAATGTAGATTTGTGAATGTTTATATGTTTGTTTATTTGCACCTGGCCTTTCTCCAAAAGGAATGTGAGACAGGTTGCAACAAACTACATGCATACAAGAGGGTTGATAGAAAGAGAAAATCAGTAACAGCCACGGCCCAGAAGCTGGGTTTAACACTGAATCTGGCTCTGAGCCTTCGAGCGGCCTAGATAAGCATAAGCAGAGGCAAGGGAGAGAAAGGGAGAGGGACTAACACTGAGCCGGTGGTGAGCACCATTATCATTTCCACACAGCGGCCCACGCTGATAAATAGCATCTCCTCTTATAGGACAGGCAGAGAGGCTCCCCTGCATTCTATAAATATATTCGTATATGCCCATGTTTATTGAGTATTTAGTCTGTGGTAGGCACTGTGCTGGATGCCTTACACACAGAATCTTAATTCTTCTAACAACTCTCAGAAGATCTCATCTTCCTCGTTTAACAACAAAGATCAGACCTTCCTCAAGGTCGCTCAGCTAGCAAGTGCCCAAACCAACCTGCAAACCCAGACGAGTTTGAATCCAAACCTCTCTTCTCACCACCCTGATAACCCAACTTCTTTGAGAACAGGTTGCTTGGCACTAGATTCTGTAACAAATTTCTCACAGAGTCTTAACTGGAGGAGATGGGGACACGGAGTGACACAATAGCCAGAAATGAGGTCGGGGAGGTTGAAAGTTTCTGTGCATTGCTTTTGGTTTTGATTAAGCAACACATGCACCGAAGCCCTTGGTTTGCATCCTTCTCCTCCTGAGAGGTGTTCCCTCTCTCCATCACGGGCTGAGCCTGGGCACGCCAGCGCTCAGAGGCAGAACCCCAGCATCGCTAGAAACAACAGATCCAGGATGATTTGAATTTACCACCCTGCCCTTCCCTTTCTCCTTCTAGGGGCTGTGCTTTCATGACACTTCAGTTTGCTGCTGCTTCGGCCAGGCGCCTCCTCCCAGCTGAGCCAGCCTTTTATGGCCATGGAGCTAATTAAGTAGCAGCAACTCAGGGGCACTTGGAGAGCAGCTCTGGTCCCCGTCAGGCCTGGGCCTCACAGCCAAGTGCCTGCAGCCCAGGATGTGGAATGAGCTGTTGGCTGAGCATCAGGCTCATCCTTGGCCCTCTCTCCTGGTCCCCACTCACTTCTCTGCTCCCTCTGATCAGGAGCCCTTGAAGCCACCTCTTCCCTGAGCTACCAGGAACCTCCTGACCCTGGCCTGATGATCACCAGGCCCAGACGTCATTTCTATTTGCACCCTGGGGTGATTTTTGCACAGGAGGGACATAAGGCTCAGCTCTCAGACAAAGCACATACATGCATCTTCCTGCCCGGGAGACAGCCGCTCTGGGTACCAGCCTTGGGGCCCCGAGTGTGCCCGTGACAGACAGGAATGGCATCAGCTCCCAGCCAGCAATTTTTCTCAATGGAAAGTTACAAGCCACCAACCCTGAAGGTCGAATTCCCCGGGGAAAACAAATGAATTCCCCTCTCCTTTCTCCAAGCTTTGGAGTGGGGAGTTTGTTCTCAGGGGCTTGCCCTGGGCCAGGAAAAGGTGGGGGCAGCCCAGAAAGGAATCTCAGTGGACACGTGGTGACAGCTGGGAGTTGCTGTGAGTGAGGTCACCCAGAGAGCAGGTTTTCCGGAGCTTCGGGCTTCCTGGGTATTTCTTCACGTCTCTGCCTGAGACATCAGGCTTTAAACCCCGGCCACCCACAGGCCCACTTCTGAATCGCACCTCTCTTCTGGCCTCCCCGAAATGTTCTCCCTGCCCACAGGAAGATGGAGCAGTCCCTGTGAGGGGAAAGAACAGTCCCGCCCAGGCTACAATCTGATGTAGGACCTTGCCAGGCTTCAGTTTCCTCATCTGCAAAATGGGGAATAGTTGGACCACCTTGTGGAATGTGGGTGAGGATTAAAGGAGAAAATCCATGCAAAGGGTGTCTGCCTGACAGTAAGAGCCTGAGATCAAGGGTAGCTCCTCCTCCAGCCTCATGGCTCTGCCCCTCCCCTCTCTCCCCCAGGGCCTCCCGGTCACGTCCTCCACATACAGCAGCTTCCTTCTCTTGCCTTGACAGTGGGAAGCCTCCGGATCCTTATAGCAAAGTATTAAAGGCCCTACACAGCTTGGCCCTGGCCCTCTTTTTATTTCATCTCCCATCCTGCCTGCTCCTCTTGACTTCCCCATCTACACACCATGCGAAACCCTGGGATGTCTTACCACATGGTCCCAGAATGCCCCTGTATCTTTGTAGGTGTTGTTCCTTCCTCCCAGCCTGTCCTCTCCCACTTCTCACTTGATAAACTCCTACTTATCGTTTAAGGCTTAATTTAAATGTCCCCTGCTTGGAGAAGTCTTCCCTGTCCACCATTGCACGCAATGCACAGACATACACACATCTACCCTCCCTAGAGGGACCAGCTCCCTCTCTCTGGACACCCACTGCACATGCCCCCATATCAGGCACCACTCTGTAAAGGAATGGTCAGTGTGCGTGCCTTTCCTGTCTTGTTCAGTCTGTGAGCTCCTGGAGAGCAGAGGCCGTGCTATATTCCTATATTCCTCTTGGCACAGGGCAGGGCACGTACTGGCTGTTCAGTAAGTACTGGTGGGATTAAGGCCTGCACACTGTTCTCACTAGGGGGTGGGTGATAGGACATTTTTTTCATCCCCCAGTAAATCGGGGCCCCTAGGTACAGTCCTTCAGGGTGTGGAGTGCACCATCTACATGGCCATTCCCAGGGTCCCTCCACTGATTTAGCCCCAAAGTTGCCCAAATCCTCCTTACATTAATTGATGTTTGCACAGCAACTCATAATGTACATGTTGATTTTCACAAATAGTATAATTAATAATGGTAACAAGAGCCAGAGTGCTGACATTTCCAGAATGCTTACTGTGTCATGTTTTTCACATTCAGTATTTCACTTAATTCTCAGAACAGCCCTATGAGGCAGGTATGATTGCTACATCCATTTTAGAGATGTGGGAACTGAGGCTCAGACTGAGAGTGGGGAAAATGGACCTTATCCTCAGGCCCTTGGATGCCAAATCCCATGATACTTACACCCACCTTGAGAGCTTGGTGCCAGTGCATCAGAAGCTAGTAGGATCCTCATTCCATAGTTCTCTAATTTCTGATTTAGCTCCTTCCCTCTTCCCTGGCTCCCCTGTCCCACTCCCTGCTCTAGAGCCAGGCTCTATGCTAAGAATAATCTGGGTTGCAGAATCTCCTGAATCCCAGCGTATATATTTTAAAGGAAGAAGGCACTGGAGCATGACAATCTTGAGTTCAAAACTGGCTCTGCCACCTTCCAGCTGTGTGTCTCTGGGCAGGTATCTTAGCCTCTCTGTGCTTCCATATTTTCATTTGCAAAATGGAGATAAATTACCAAACATAGTGGTTTGCTAGGAGAATTCAGAACCTAGATCAATGCCTGGCTTATAGTAAATATTAAAATAAATGTTTCCCTCCTTACCACTCTCTGATAAAAACAACATAAATCTTTCAAAAAAATTTTTTTTTTAGAAAGCGATTTCTATGGCATTGCACTCAAGGAAACCATAGCAACCAGTTTCCTGTAGCTTGGTTTCTGGCCTTCGCAGCTGTACAATAGTGCTAGGACAGCCTTTGTTATCCCCATGCCCCAGGGGAGATGTGGAAGTCACGTGGTCTGTGGGGTGGAGGCATCTGTCAGGTAGAGCTGCCCAGGCTGATGGTGGTGTCGTGGTCAGTGGCACCTCAGCTCCCAGTGTGCCGAGGCTGTCCCAGTCCTGTCCCTCCGTGGTCAGGCCACAAGGATGCTGTGGTTTCCCAATGGTGACTCGATTCGGCTTCTAAGGCCTGGCTCGTGGAGGGTTAGGCCACAGCAGCTGGTCGCCTTTTTTTATGGGGATAAAAGAAGCATTTGGTTGGGTCTGGAGAGCTTCCTGACTCTCCTCAGATCTTTAAGACATTTCTAGGACACAAAGGCCACAGGAGCACCCTGTGATCATGGGTGCGTGTGTTAGTGCATATTAAATGTGCCAGGAGGGAAGGCAGTGCCTCTGAAGGGCAGACTACTAGTAAAGGCTGCCAGCCACAAAGAGGCTCGAAGGTCAGCTTTGTGGAGCGGGGAATTCAGCGTCTCTACTGGCCTCCCTGGCCTGCAGCAGTCCGATCCAGGCCATGCTGACACCACACCCAGACTGTCCTGCCTCCTCGTACTCTGCTGAGGAGTTGTGCCTGGTGTCACCAAACGTGAATTGTGGCAGTCTGGCTGTGGAGTGATGTCCAGGCCAGCCATTTGGGCAAGAGAGCCTGGCTCCATCACAGTGTGTAGTGGAACATGGGCCCAGCCCAGGGTGACAGATGGTGTGGCTCACTTGAGTGAGCATCATCCCATGTACCAAAAGGTCACTGGTTCGATTCCTGGTCAGGGCACATGCCCAGGTTGCAGACTGAACCCCTAGTAGGGATGCGTTCAGGAGGCAGCCAATCGAAGTTTCTCCCTCTCTCCTTCTCCCTCTAAAATCAATAAAAACATATACTTTTTAAAGCAGGCACAAAACAGATAAACATGTTTGGTGTTGTGTGTGTGTGTGTTTTAAATGTATATATCTATACATATAGAAATATTCAGAGAAAGAGCTGGAAGGAATTACTCCAAAATTTGGCTATTATTTTGCTTATCTGTTTTTTTCTTCATGTTTTCCCTTTTTTGTATGATAAACTTACAATATTTGCCTAAATTTTTGTTTTTAAGCATTTAGAAGAGTGATTATTTTATATTCTTCCCCAATCCACCATCTCCTGACTAATTTCTACTTTTTGAGAATCAACTCAAACATCACCTGCTCCACAAAGCCTCCTCTTGTTCGTTGAGTGGGATAGGGCCCCCCAGAACTGCCCTGTGCTTCCCACACGAGAGCCCTTCCTTGGTGGAGGTTGTCATCCAGTTAGCTGTGTACACCTGGGTCCCTCACTCCATGAACACTAGATAAGAGTTTCCTGAGGGTGGGGACCCTGTCTGGTCCATCTGTGAATTTCCAGCAGCTACCATGGAACTTAGCACATCATATGTGCTCCATAAATAGTTGAGGAATGAGGGACTGAATTTAGAGCTGAAGGCAAGAGGGCGGGTCCCACCAAGGAGAGGTGTGCATGTGGGTCCAAGGGCCAGGGGAAGGGTGCGGCTGGGGCACCTGGAGCTGGGGACAGGGACATTCCAGGCAGTAAAGAGAACCAGGGCGTGGTGACTCATCCCATTTGGCTGGAGTGCAAGGTGTTTCAATGAGAACAGAGAGGAATCAGGCTGAAAAGGCTGGGGGCGACCACAGATAGAGACTGGGATGCCAGACACTGGAGCTTGGATGCTGTTCCTGGGACCAGGGCAAGCCTGGCTTCCCACTCACAGAAGCAGCTTTTGCCTCGGTTCATCGTTACTTTCATCTTCTGCTCCCCTTCACCAGAGCTTTCCCTGCTGTTTGGCACTGAAAGCAGTGCTGGCTTCTGTCCTGAGCAGCGTGACCTGCTGCCCATGAGTCAGGGGCTCGGCCATTCCCCAGTGACTAAGGCTGTTGCTTCCCGCCGGTTTCCCGGTTTCCAGTAACTGCCTGAGTAAGGACTCAGCCTGAATCACTGCTTATTGTTTTTAGATCCCTGCGGCCTGCCCACCCCCGCCCGCCCTCCTCACCCACACACACCCTTCAGTTTTTGAATATCAACCACCTCAGCTGGGCCAGTGGAGCTGAATGAGTGCTAAGGGACTGGTGGACACACACCCACACATGAAAGGGACAGGGTTCCCTTCTGTTTAGGGAAGCAAGGCAGCGTGGTTATCAGGCCAGATAGACTTGTGTTTGAATCCTGCCTCTATCCTGCCCGCTGTGCTCCCTTGAGCAAGTCACTTCACCTCTCTGAACCTCAGTTTCCTTATCTGTAAAAAGGGCATAATAATGCCACTTTCAGAGGTTACTGTGAGGATTGAAGGTAAAATCCATAAAGCATCTGGCACATGGCAGGCATCCTAGAAATGATCATTATTATTATCAAACACGGCTCCTCTACTTAGGAATGAGCTCGTGCTGGAGAAAGGTGTGGGTCTCATGCCTTCTGCCCACCTGTCATTTCAGCGAGGCTGAACGATAACGGGCTTCCTGAAACTCATAGTTGAGGAGTTTATTTCAGGCTGCTGGTAAATCATTTAGTTCTATTATTAATTTCCAACCTTTACTGAGCACGTACTATGTGCCATGTACTGTTCTAAGCATTTTTCAAAATTAATTTAATCATCATGAGCCCACTTGAGGTAGGTCTTATCATTATCCCCACTTACAGATAGCAAAACTGAGGCACAGAAAGGTTAATTAACTTGCTAGAGAGAGGCAGAGCCAGGGTTTGAGTACAAACGATCTAGTTTCAGGAGATGATGTCAGGCACCCCAGTGGGTATCCTTTCTCTTAGGTTTTGCCCTAACTGGGGCATCATTAAGTAATGACGTGCCAGGCGCTGAACTAAGCATCATCAATGTTCAGTTTCATTTCCCAGCATTCATAACAGATAGGGTGCTTTGCCCTCGTTTTTTGTTGTTGTTGTTTGTTTTTGTAGGAACAATCTATTTTATTGAGGGCCTTCCGGGAAGGGTTGAAGCTGGGAGGACAATAAGATCCCATGCCCTCAGCCCAGCTGGATCTCGCAAGCTTTACAGCCGCCGAAAAGGATTGCCTTGTTTTACAGGTGAAGAAACTGAGGGTTCGAGTGATGAGGAAACGCTCGAAGTCAAAGCCTGGTGTCGTTTTGGCACTCCTTGTGCAATGGCGGGCTGAGCTGAGAGCAGGTCAGCTTTGTCTTTTTGAAGCTTATTGACCCGGTTATTTGTCAGTAGTGGCCCTCTGGTCCGCCTACATCCTCCTGAACAGGAGACCAGTTTAATGAGGTGTAGCAACAGCTTCCTCCCTTGGGGAGAGTTCCTGGGTCCTTCAGGCCAGTGGTCTGTGGCTGTGGGAGGACCTGGCCAGCCCCTGGCCAGTGAGGGGTGAGGCCCAGGAAGTCCATGTGCCCAGCACCTGTCTAGTGTCTGGAGCTTCTCATTAAAGCCCCGGGAACGTTTCCCGCAGCCAGATGGTCAGGAAGCTACCTTGGATCCGCACATCCGAGTGGGATTCCTAGGGGATGGCACGTGTCAGGTGGCTGGCAGCCTCAGGAGGCTGCATGGTGGTTTCACAAAGGACTTAGGACACCATACCTGATGGAATAGGCCGAGAAGGGAATTGGAAAGGTGTCCAGATGGTTGAGAAAGCTTGAGTTGGCCACATGACCCTGATGGAGCACCTTAGAGAGGGGCATGCCATGGAGTAGACTTTACCCGCAGGGCCGGCTCCAGGGCTGCTGACCACCACCAGAGCCTCAACCCACCTTAACCCCGCTTACAACACACTCCCCCTGGGGCACCCTGTACTTTGCACTTTTCTCTTACTCACATCCAGGAGTGGGAGATTTGAGAGGGAAGAAAGGAAGACAGAGAAAAAGGGCTGATAATGATCATATGTTAATACTAGTTGATTCCATGTGCTTGCTATGAACCAAGCACTGGGCTAAGCCTTTTACATCCATGCGTTATCTCTGAGAGCCCATTATCATCCCCACTATTTCCATTAAGAGAAGTTAGTAAACGGCCCAGAAGGAAATATGTCCTGAGCACTTTATGGACGAGGTGCCCAGCACTGTGTGGAGTGCTCTGTGTACATGGCCTAATTGATCCCTGGGAGGCTGGTATTTATTTTGCACATTTTTCAGAGAAAAGCGCTGAGGTTCGAAGAAGTGAAGGTTTGCCAAGATCAGGCAAGGTCAGGCGGCTAGGATGAGGGAGGAGCAACCTGAATTTATCTGGCTCTGGCTAGAAGTTAGAAGACCTAGGTGTTGGTGGCTGCTTTGCCTCATATATAAAATGGGGAAGTTGGATTCTATGACCCTTTAGGCTCCTTGTATCTCTAATATGTTGTGATTCTCAGAGGAAGTAAGAGTGCCCTGGAGTTTGGGAAGCCATCGGTGGCCTCGTTCTGGGACCCTTCTAAGCCTGATGAATGGGGGCAGCCGGGGAGAGAGAACCATTTTGTGGCTCCTCAGGGCAGCAGCTTGGGACTGGATGTGTTTTTCTAAAAGAGAAAAGGGTGAGTGGGTGGCCCTTCGGTTTAACTGCTTGTGTCCCCACAAGGGCTGAATTTTTGGGGGCCATAATTTGGTGCAGAGAAAAACATACGGTGCTGTGCCCTGCCAAGTCCTCTGTGCTGGTGTCACTGGTCAATTTCTCAGCCAAGGGACTCAACCCATCCACAAGGCCTGTGGGCAGGGCAGTCAGAGCAGGCACCGACGCTCCCTGGAGAGCATGTGGATGGCTCTGCGGGTGTCCTCTGCCCTGGCCACAGCGGACACAGCTGTGTGGGGCATCTGGAAAGGCCTGGCTTTGAGTCAGGTCTGGGATGAGCTGGCTCGGCCCTTTTCAAGCTGGGAGAGTCACTCAGCTCCTGGGTCCCAGCTCCACAGACCAGTGCCACATCTCACAGGTACCCAGGGAGGTGAGAAAAATAAGGATATTCAACTAGGCCTTCAACAATATAACTTGGTTGAGTTTAAAAGACCAGCCTTTATGCCGATTAGCTTATTTCCTACATTTTCAACATTAATGTATTCTTTCTTTTACCAAGAAGTGATAGTGAATATATAGATCTAGCAAAAAAATATTTGTTTAACTTCCTTACTTAGGAAAATTCAATAAAAGTTAGCAACCCATGTATCCTCCCCCACTTTTTTTTTTAATCTGCTCATTTGTGAGCTTTAAAAACTGCAATTCACTGACATAGCGCTTCTTCATCTGTAAAGTGGGGATCATAATTAGTTCTATTTCCCTTGAAGGGTAATTATGGTGGAAATTAAGATAATAGCTAGTCTGTATTCCCTGAACTCAGTTGAAAATAGATTTATACTTCCTTTTCATGCCAACTGTCACAGCCTAATCTACTTACTGGACGTTAGCCTTGTCCCCATGTCTGCCCATCATTTCTAAGGGGCTTTTGCCAGGGCTTTGCTTACCTGTGCTGCAGAGAGAGTTGTGGGGGCACTTCTGTTCCATGGGTCCCTCTTGTCCCCACACCACAGTCAGGGTTTTTAACGCCCCAGGTGAAGTCACTGCTTGGCTTGCCCAGGTGTCACCACCAGTGGCTATCTCTGAGACCTCAGAGATTTGGTCAGTCCTGGATGCTCTCACCATTCAGACACACCCAAACCTGCTGCTCTTTGAGCTGCTGCTGCTTCCGCCATGGTAAACAGTGGCCAAGGGCAGCTCACTGATCCTGAACTGTCCATGGCCTCTCCATACTGCGGGCCCTATGGGCATAATAGTCAGGAGGGCATGTCTCCTTCCTCTAGTCCCGATGCTCACCTCATTTCCTGCACCCTGATGATCGAATAGGGGAGCCCCCATTCCCTTTGAGGGCAGAGCATCCCTCCCTCCGTGTTGCAGGGCTGGTCCTGTCCCTGTGCCTAAAGAGCTACTGGTTGGGACATTGCCACTGGTTAGGTCATTACAACCCCCTGCCCCCAGCACAGTGCCTGACTCATTGCAGGTGTTGGTGAGTCTCATTGTCCAGCCTCAGTCCTTCTCCACAGGAGCACAGGTTCCTTCAGATAGAGCTCAGACCTGGAACCCTTCTCTCAGGAAAAGCCAAAAACTCTACCTGTGGTTAATGTGGGGTTGGGCCAGGACAGGAGCAAGACCCAAATCTGAACCCCTGTCCTGCCCTCAGTGGAGGCCCCAGCTGTGGAGCCCCCAGGGCCCTGACTCCACAACAGCCAGCACCTTCATGCCAGAGGCCCAGCCGACCTCCAGTGTGGGGTGTTTGGATGACTTGCTGTGCCCTCTCTGCTCAGAAGCTCTGCCATCTGGCTTTAAATCACCTTAATTTCCAGCCCAGCGGGAGCTTTCCTCTTATTTCAAAGGCCCATGATATCATCCGTCTGGTGGGAACCAGTTGAGGAAGAGGCCTTGGGAGTTTCCAGACCCCGCAGTAGGTGGAAGAAACAGGCTCCCAGCAGCCCTGTGGCCACACTCCCTCCTAGTCTCCACTGGAGCAGATCTGCAGGTGTGGCCGGGCTGAGGGTAAGTTCTACAGGCGCCAAGGTACTGCGAAGGAAGAACACGGGGTAGGGGAGCAGATCCAGGGTCCTCATGTGGGCTGTGCACTTACATTCTTTCATCCTGCAAACATGCATTTAGTGCCTCTGGACATAAGTCCTGTTCCTGTCCATTAAGAGCATATCAGTCCCTTTGGAGTTGAAAGATTTTCACACAAACTAGTGAGGCAGCCTTGCAGGGCAAGGTGATGGCTGCAAGAGCAGCCACAGAGACTGCCTGGAGACTGGGAAGCAGACCTGGCTCTGCCTCTAAGTGCCCCGTGACCTTGGGTATGTCACTCTCTCTATTTGGTCCTCAGTTTCCATATCTGTCAAATGCAGATGCATCTGTCCCTAGGGCACCTACTCTGGCGCTGGGAATTGTGCAAGGCTGCAGGAGCCTCCCCACTCACTGTACCAGTCGGTGCCTTTGGATCTGGGCTGACTCTCAAGGGCTCAAGATTTTGTGAAAAGCAACAGCAAATCTCAATCATGTCACTTCCCAACTTAGAATTCTGCAGAGGCTTCACACATCCCTCAGGACAAAGTCCAGCATTCCCAGAGTGGCTCAGGAGGTCTTGCATGGTCCCCTTGGCTTTCTGCATTCCAGAAACAACGGCCCCCTCATTCTACAATTTCCTGTGCCCACGCCCCACCCCAGCGCCTCCCTCACATTCTCTGCCCTCTTCATTCCCCTCAGGTCTCCTGTGATGTGTTCCCCTTGCTTAACCTTTGAATAACCCATCTCTTGTCATCAGCATGATTGGAAATCTCTCCACTCGCCGCCTCCTAGATTGTGAGCTCCAGGAAGGCAGGGCCCTTCTTGCTCCCCATGTTGGCCCTAGCACCTGGCCTGGCCAACGAGGCTGGCACTCGGTGTTTATTGGATGAGAGTCTTTCTTGCCCCTCGGCTTCCGTGCTGCTTTGTGTCAGGCAGTGGCTCACTGGGAAGCACTCCTGGTCATGGTGTGCCCTCCAGCTCTCCTGCTCCTGGGAGCTGGCCTCACCACAGTCCCCTCTCTGCAAGTTGTATGTCACCCATTGCAATCCACTCAGCCTGCCTGAGTGTAGCATGGCAGCATGGTCCTGCCCAGGGCCTCCATTGTGGGAAAAAGCAGCTTGCTGGTCCTTGTCATGGTCACATCCGGGGTCCATGACCTTCAAAGAGATACTCCTTTCTCTGGGTCTTGGTTTCCTCATATAAAGTGAGGGGTTGCACTCAATTAAAACATTTAGTCTTTAATGGGCACTTACATTTTTGCCAGGCACTGGGCTAACCCCTTTATTTTCAGTACAGGGTATTCCCACAGCACTTATATGGGGCAGGCACTATTATTAGCCCCATTTTACAGGTGGGGAAACTGAAGATTAGAAAGTTTATACCAGTACATGTTTCCCAAGGTCAAGCGTTGGAAAGTGGCAGAGTCAGGGGTTGTATGCAGGTTTGAGACACTCGGCTCTTAACCACTTCTGCCTTGTTCTTCTAGGAGTGAGTCTGCCCAGAGCCTAGCAGGGCAGCACGAGACATAAAACTAGCATGTTCTCAATGCAGCCTTCTCCCTGAGGCAGGGAGATGGCACAGGCCTTCAGCCTGTCGTCTTGAATCTTTGGCAGCCCCATAGCCCTACAGTAGCTCTCAGCTGCGTGAACACGTGAGAATCAGAAAAGAGCTTGAGAAATGTCTTATCCAGATAGTGGGTTACAGCCTTCCTCTCCTCTCAGCTACAACCAGCTTCTGTGCTCATTTCAAATCTAAATGTTCATTACCTGCACTCAGAGAAGATCACACACTGTACACATGCAGCCAAATGACTCATCCAAGTGAGGACACTGGGTAACCAGCACCCAGGTCACCACACAGAGTATTACCAGCAACCCCGAGTCCCCGGCAGCCCCCCTCCTAATCATTACTTTCCAGGCCTGTGCATTTTGATCTGGAGCTATGAAGAAAAGCTGAAATAAGAAGTTAATTTTCAAATTATCCTTTCATCTCCAGGGAAATTCTACATCTGCAGGAAGGAGGTGGAGGAGGGGAGAAATCCAATGCAAGATGTATTAAGCCCTCAATATAGCAAATGGCTGAAGTGTGTCTTGGTGTTGTGGGACGTGTGTGTGTGTGTGTGTGTGTGTGTGTGTGTGTGTGTGGTGTAGGGCATTGCTGAGTCGGATGAAGGCACAGGGACACTGTGGAATGAGTGCTTGGCCCCAACTGCATGGTTAGGTCAGGCCTCACTGAGGAGCTCACGCTTAGCTGGGTCTCGGAGATTCAACCTAGAGTCTTAATGCCCAACCTGCCTCCCATCCTCCACCCAGAGGAAACTGCTGCAGACTCCAGCACTCCATGCATGCCTGCTGGGGGAACTGCCTTCTGACTTCCTCAGAAACCATGGAGTGGGATGAAAGAGGGTCTGGGGGCTCACAGGAACGCCTGTCATTGGGGGAGGGTCTCTTGTAGAGGTGGCCTCTTGCCAAGCACAAGAATCTCTACATAAGGGGCTAAGAATCCTAGTGAGGGCCTTGAGTTGCATAACGATGAAGCTTCTACTCCCTGAGACTCTTGCTTGGGGGTTTATGGGCCTCCATCTGCCACACGGAGAGGAACAGAAGATTGGGTCGAGGGGAAAGCCAAATGCTGAAGCAATCCCAGGCCCCCAGCTAGCCCTGGATCTGTGGCATTATTATTCATTTTAACAAACAACTTGGACACAGTGAGCATGAGTGGTTTTCTGTCCACCCTCCCCACCCCCTCATTGGTGAGAGGCTGTTGTAATGTCAGATTTCTCAGGTGACATTAGAGAACCAGGAGGACACAAAACCAGGGTGACCCTGCAGCAAGTATCTTCCTAGGCATCTATTTTACTTTAAATTTTCAGAAAAAAATATGCAGGTATTTTTTAAAAAACAGGGTATATTATTAATAGAATGGCAAAATTCATGTGCCCTTTTGAGATTTCAAAGAAAAGTTCTGCTGTCAAGAGGCTCTAGGTGGTCCCTTCACACTCTGCACCTGTTGCCAGGGGTAGACACACCTGTTCTCCTCTGCTGTACAGGTGGGTACTTCTGTGGACAAGTCTGAGTGATGCTGAACAGACAAGTAATCGGTGCCTATTACACAACATAGGGATATAGTTACCTATTATCAAACTTTATCGCTGAGAAGGAAGTAGGGCTATGAGTAAGGGTACCAAATACTCCATTTAGCCGGGGACAGTCCCAATTTGTGCCTGCTATCCAAGCATCATTATTAATAGCATCTCCTTCCAATACCAGAAGAGCCCAATTTAGATGAAAAATCATACGTTAGCTCTAGCTCTGAAAACCCAGCAAGATTAAGGGAGGCCTCGGAGCACATTTCCTTGCTAGTAGTAACTCTGAGGGAGAGCCTTGTGTGGCCCGGGAGGAGCTCTTGGAGGCTTTGGGAATCTAAGAGGAGGGAGAACCCTGCTGTGGCCACTCTAGGTGGCCCAGTCTTGGCCCTCTTGGTCAAAGCAAACTTGCTCTGGATCAAGGTCATGTGACAATGCCAGGAGAGAGTTGAGGAGGCCAGGCTGAGCCAGCCTCAGTCGGTCCCTGGAGCAGCCAGAGAGGGATAGTCTATGGGAACAATACGAATGACACTCAGGGAGGTTGGCTGCCAAAGTGAAAGTAATGTGTCAGTTTCAAGAGATAAGTACAAGAGACATCAGCAGCAGATGAGGCAAAAAGCCTGGAACCAAGAATGGGAGGAAAGGTTTGGGAAGCGGGGTGCAAGGTGGTAGGGCAGGGGGTCACTGGAAACAGCTGGGGCAGAGGCTGTGACGACACTAGTGACTGAGGGCTGACACAAGAATGGGGCAGCCTGGCGGGGCAGGAGGCATCGGCCGGGCAAGACAAGCCCTCCCCAGACTGCGTTCACTGTCAGCCGACTGAACTGCCTTTTGATTTCCTGGCTCTGATTGCATTACTTTAGGAGTTGTTATTTTTACATAAAAATGTAATCATGAGAGAAGAGAGGGATCTTTAAAAAGAAAAGGATTTATTTTAGTATTAATGCTTTTCAGAGTATTTCCTTGGGGATAAATTTATCAGCCAGCACTGATCATTAAAACTAGCCTTGCCAGATATGTGTGCACTGGGCATTGACATCAGTGTAGCAATTGGACTGAGTATCCCACCTGTGAGACTTCCAGCATGTGGGTGCTGAGCTGACATAGACTGTCATGATTGCCAGATGCATGATATTAACCACCTGTGTGACTCAGACAAATGTTGCAGAAAAAAAAAAAACAAGACTGTAGTCTTGTGCCATTTATATCTATTTTGATACTATTTTTATTTATTTATTTATTTATTTATTTATTTATTTATTTATTTATTGATACTATTTTTAATCCTATTTTTTGCCATCTCACAGTCTCAGGCTACTCCTCTAGGCCACTCCTCTCCTTGCTAGTAGTCATGATGTGGCCACAGTCTGGAGGGCCCGGGTCAGCAGTCGACATACCTCCCTGGACCGAGTGAGAACATGGCCCCCTGGCTGCTGTGTCCACAAATATAGGCTGGGAGGCTGAGGGGACAATGAATAAGGGTGATGCCTCTGGGGTTGTGATGTCAGCAGTCAAGGAAATATTTGGGGGCCCAGAAAGCAAAAGCAAGCGGAGAATAGGCAAGTGGAGCACAGGCATCGCTGGCAGATTGGGGGCGGAACACATGTGAAAGGAGTTTCGGAACAGCCCCAAGGGAATTTATTGTTTTGGTTAAGAATGAAGAGTTGGGCTTACTTGGGAAAAAAATCCAAACTCGACCACTCACCAGTTATCTAATCTTGAGCAACTTAATTAACCTCTCTGTTCTTTAATTGCTTCATATTTTTTTAAAGTTATAGTGAGCCTTATCTTTTAGGGTCATTGCATGTGTTAAAAGAGATAACATGTGTAAAGCATTTAGACACAGTCCCAGCACATAGCAAGTGCTCAACATATTGTAACACAAGTATTAGTTAATGAAACTCCAGGCATACCTCCTTTCATTGCACATCACTTTACTGTGTTCCACAGAGGTTGCAATTTTTACAGACTGAAGGCAAGATCCTCCACCAAACAAAAAGATTATGACTCTCTTTATTGCCATACTCACTTTATTACAGTGGGCTAGAACCAAACCCACAATATCTCCCATGTATGCATGTAAACTTTTCAGGACCCAAAGGAGGACATACCAGCACATGTAGCAAGTTCCCCACTGCATGTCACCATTCTGAAGGTCATGAGCATTCTGATACAAGAGCAACCTGAAAACGAAACCCTCCCTAGGATTTGTCTAGGAACCTTTGCAAAAGGAGCAGCTTCCAGTCATACCAGTTGGTACAGGGAAAGCTCTTGCAGGAGCTTCGAAGGTCTTCAGTCCAGTTTCTTCATCTGCAGAATGAGGAACTGGCCCCAGAGAGGTGCAGTGACTCAACCAAGGTCACATAGAAATTTCAAGGCAGAGGCAGGAATAGAACTGAGATCCTGTGACTTCCAAACTAGTGCCATGACACTGCACAGAGGTTTCTCTCCCCTGGGGTCTGTTCTGCCTTAGACCTCAAAGCTGGCCTGGCCACCCACAGTGAAGCAGAGTCCTAGGGAAGGACCAAGGCTGGTGCTTCTCAAACTTTAATATGCAAATGAATTACCTGGGGATCTTATTAAAATTGCAGATGCTATTTTAGTAGGTCTGGGGCAGAGCCTGAGAATCTGAATTTTCATAAGCTCCTGGTGAGGCCACCACTGCTCTGGGAATCACACTTAGAAGAATGAGGCTCTTGACAAGCACTGTCTAGTACAGCGGTTCTCAACCTGTGGGTCGAGACCCCTTTGGGGGTCGAACGACCCTTTCACAGGGGTCGCCTAAGACCATCGGAAAACACATATATAATTACATATTGTTTTTGTGATTAATCACTATGCTTTAATTATGTTCAATTTGTAACAATGAAATTGGGAGTCACCACAACATGAGGAACTGTATTAAAGGGTCGCGGCATTAGGAAGGTTGAGAACCACTGGTCTAGTAGGAATATTATATGTTCTACACCGAATCTGTGATGTTAGATTTTCTAGTGTGTGTGTGTTATGTGCCACTGAGTCAGCTCTGACCCTGTGAATGAGCGATGTCCACAGTGTCTTGCCCTCCACAGCCTGCTCAGCTCCTGGGGACTCATGCCTCTGGCTTCTTTTATGAAGTCAATCCATCTTATATTTGGTCTTCCTGTTTTCCTGCTGCCTTCTGTTTTTCTAGTAGCAACATTAAAAAGAAACAGATGACATTCATTTTAATATATTTCCTTTCACCCATTATACCCAAAATATTCTCATTTCAACATATAATTGCTATAAAAATGAATGAGATAGTTACATTCTTTTTTTCATACAAAAATCTTGAAAATTCAGTGTGTGTTTTACACTTAGAGTACATCTCAGTTCGGATTTGCCCCATCAAGGACGAAGTTGCCTCATGTGGATAGAGGCTACGAGGCAGTCCTAAGCGATCACTCAATGGATCCCAGCTCCACCCCCCACCCTGCCCACCAGTTGAATGAGACCATCTTCTGGGGTCTTCCTCTGACTTTTCCCATCTTTCCAGGCCTACTCTTGCACCCTTGTCATGGGAGAGGTCTGCTCCAGCCCTAACTATGAGGAGGGACAGCAGCCCTTACTCCCACTCAACCCAGCACCCTGTGAATATAGTAGCCTAGCTAGAGACAAGGCTGAGAAGGCCAAAACCCACCTTCTTCCTCCATTTCTCACTAACACTGGGTTTATCTAGTTCTAAAGACTTCCATCTATCTGACTGGCACTCTGGTGTCAGAATAGACAGTGAAATACTTGAAAGCGTGTGCACTCTGCTCTCAATTAAAGTGGGGCTGAGAATACTTTCCACACGGCTCAGATCCTGCCACTGTCTGGCCTGGTGGTTTGAAGGGTTCTGTGTGGGGCCGACCATGACAGTGAGAGACACAGGCTGTGATTCCATGGCAGAACGCCAGCATGACATCTGTGGGCCCTCTGTGACTTCGGGTGCGGCTCTTCTCCTGCCAAAGAGACATCAATGGGATCATCTGACAGCTCTGGCCGTGCTCGCAGACTCACTGGGAGAAATCCCACAGGAGTTCAAGGTCTCCCTGTAAGAGTTTTGAGTCTTGTCTGGACCGGAACGAACGCTGCCACTTCTTCCCCCATCTGTGACTTGCAGGTGACTCACCAGGCACTTCTGTTCACAGGTACCCCCTAGAAACCAATGTCTGAGAAATTGGGTCATTTGGCTCCTCAACCAAATGTTTGCTTTAGCTTGCTTTTGTCTGAGAAAGCTCATGGCTTGGTGCTACCTAATGCTAAACATATGAATATCTGGAAACATCTAAATACTCTGTGCTCTACAAACAAAACATCATCATTAGGGATGTTCTGATTAATGGTGTTTTCTGATAAAGCAAAAACTCTTCCTTGTTTTGTTCCTTCTTGTTGCAATCCTTGTAAGTTTTACTGGATTTTCTCCTGCCTTTGTAAGTAGAATAGAATGAGCAAAATCAAATTTTACTTAATGCTTCAATATCATTATTGGTCCTTGTAGGCATTTTTGCATATTGACCATATAGGTAATCGTATTTCATTCAATCAACCAACAAATATCTATTGTGTACTGTCATGTGCCAGGTGTTGTTCTAGGCTCTAGGAATGCATCAGGAAAAAAAAAATCCCTGCTTTGATGGCGCTTGTATTCAAATATGTGCATGTGTGTTGAGATGAGGGGAGCAGTGTGGGGAGACAATAAATAAGCAAATAAGATATTAATTATACCAGGCGATAAGTGTTCTAAGTGCCGTTGCACACCTGATGGGCTCCAAACTGAGGTCACAGAGCAGCCAAGGTTCCCAGCCAGCAGGCTGCCTCCACACCTAATCCCAAAACAGATTTTGCTACTTGTCCAGATTCCTTGCCACATGAGGACCTGACCAAAACCTGCTCTCCAAGCTCAGTAGCTCCCTGGCTACCTATGGCTGGGACTTGCCACTGCAGCAGGTCATTGGGTGCCTCCTGCCCCATATTTTCAGATTCACTGTCTCTCACTTATCTGCCACCACTTTCTCTGCCTGGTCCCTCGGTTTCCTCTGTGTTTGAAGCGATGACTGCGCGTGACTCTCACCCTCCACAGGGTCCCCTCCTGATGGGAGGGGCGGGGATGCTGTGTTTTCAGTGAGATAGCAGACGGGTTGTTTGTACCGTAAACTTTCCCCAGTGTCATGAGGTTGGAGCGGTGATAGCTGGAGGAAATATAAACAGCAATTTTCCATGCAGTTTTTATGACTGTCAGCCAGAAGTGCCACGCCGACACAAACACAGTATTCATTTACTCAGTGTTTGATGCTGAAATGTGCCATAAAAACACATGGCCCTTCAAAGAGCTGGTTCACAGCAGCCTGCTTGAAGAGGCCACCAAAGTCATCTTTTCAGGAAAGTAAAACAAAAACGTATTTACAAAACACTGCTCTTGGGTGAAGTTGAAAACATTTTTCCTATTTATGATCTGGTTCTTTCCACCTGACAAGTAGTGATTGATCTCCCCCGCCCTCACCCCTGCCCTTTCTCCCGTTTTAGGTGGGGCCCTAGTTCACAGGGCTTTCTGGTTAAATAACAAGTGCTCTGTGCCCAGCCCCAGCCAGCAAAACCCAAACGCCAGCAACAGGGGGCTCATTTGAAGCCAGCATTTTTCTAGGAGGAGGGACCAGGGGAAAAGACACTGAGTTGAGGACCCACCAGGACAGGCTATGATCTTCATTAGAACAAGGCAGAGGAATGTTGGGAGATTGGACTATAAAATAACATTAGGTTGATCCATATGAAATTACCATTTTTTAATAAAAAAATATTCATTATTGACAATATCATCTGGTTCCATTTAGAAATAAACAGCTACCATATATTGATTACTGCCTGTGTGCCAGGCATTGAACTAAGCACTTTTCATGAATCAATGAATCATGTCATTTAATCTTCATAATAACCCAACAGAGTGGTGTCTTGGGTTGGGTTCTCAAGGAGTAGAATTTAAGGATTTGTGATTTATTAAAGACAGGAAATGGGACAAACCAGTCTGGGAGGGGGAAGCAGGAGGACAGGGACAATGAGGACATGTGATTTGAGGCAAAATCATCCTGTGGGGAGTTCTGAAGGTTCAGTTACACCTCAGAGTTTGTCCCATCTGAAGACAAGTGAGCTGGGCTTTCATACCCACAGCCCATCATTGGCCACAGGGTCCCTCTGGGGGGATGGACAGTAAAGGCTTAGATACTTGCAAGTCTCTGTACGTGGGCGAAGGGGCTCCAGTAGCCCAAAGGCAGGCCTCAGGGCAAGGTCACGGGTGCTGGCCATTAGAAGCTGGGGGAGGAGAAGGCCATGGAAATGGTAAGAGGGAGGTGAGGGCAGGCAGAGCATCTCCAAAGTCCACTGGAGGTAGAGGGTAGTTTTATTGCTATTTTCCACATGAAGCAGCTGAGATTCAGAAGGGTAAGAGTAACTCAGCTCTGGTCACAGAGAGGTAGGGCCAGAACTCGGTCCTCCTGAATTGGCCACTAAGCCATCCTCTCGATGTCACTTCCAATGTCCTTGGTCTCTGGGGTCAACCTGGGGGTGCCTGGCTCCCCCTTTCCTTTGAATGGGATAGTAGAGATCACTTGGCTCATGCAGACAGATTTGGGGGCACACTCAGTGACCATTAGCCATAGCTTGTCTAAGTCCATGTAGCAGAGAGCTGGACTCTTTGTCATGTTAGGTCTTCCTTGTACTTCTCTAGGTTGAAAAGGGGGCCCTTTCTTCCCCCAGCTTGGTGTGATCTGCTCACATGTTCCTCCACGATCTCTGGAGCCTGTCCTCCCATTCAAGAGTCCCCTGCTGCTCCCCTTGGCCATGGCCAACAGCAAAGCACTATCTATGCCACTGCCTGAGGTGACTATTGCTGCTTTGATCAAGAGCTCACTCCAGCCCTGGCTTGGTGGCTCAGTTGGTTGGAGCATTGTCCCATACACCCCAACTGGCAGGTTCAGTTCCTGGTCAGGGCATATACCTAGGTGGTGGGTTCAATCCCTAGTCAGGGCCCGTACGGGAGGCAATCTCACCTCTCTCTCTCTCTCTCTCTCTCTCTCTCTCTCTCTCTCTCTCTCTCCCCTTCCTCTCTCTCTCTCTCTTTCTTTCTCCCTTCCTCTCTCTAAAATCAATAACAAGATATCCTTGGGTGTGGATTAAAAAAAATAAGAGCTCACTCCAGCCGAGCCAGGCCAAGGGACAATTGGCACCAGAGCACTTGGTGAGGGAATCACCTCCAGCTGCTGCCTCCTCACTCACTCCTCCAGGCAGGTGCAGTCACTTGCCCTTCGTGGGCAGCCCAAGGTGGCCTTCCTGAGGGGGCTGAGTCAGAGCTCAGGACACACCACAGACGTAGGAGGCTGGGATGGAAATTCACAATCTAGTCTGCCACTCACTACCTGAAGTGGTTATTTACTGTCTTTGTACCTCGGTACTGTAGTCTATAAAAAGGAAATGACAATACTCTACCCTGCAAAGATGAAATGAGATGTTACCTATAAGTGCCTAGCACAGAAGGGGCATCTGAGAAATGGTTGGTCCCAGCCCTTTGTTCTAGGCTTTGCTGGCATGACTTTCTGTCACATCACCTGTCTTAACTTTGGGTTGCTGTGTACATTTTAATTCAGCCGAGCTGCCTCGATTCGGTACAGGTGCAAGCTAGAAATGTGTCCTTTATTGTCACATGTTTTTAAAGGGTTTGTCCTTTCTGAGTTACCACCTAAATTCTGTCAAAGAACACTAGCTGGTCTTCCCTCCCCCCCCTCCCGCCCCCCGCAATGGATTTTGGCTAATACAAAGCCAGAACCTGGTCCTCTGCATTGAATTCCATTATGCTTCATATGCTAATAGCTCCTCAGATGAGTCCCTCTCTGGCAGCACACCACCAGAGAAAAAGCAAAATGCTACATGACCCAGAGATGCTGGGTCACGCCCTGCTCCAACCTTATCCCCCATCCATAGAAATGCTGTCCTAGTTTTCAGCAGCCTAATTGAACATCAGTCACAGAAGAGAAAAGCCTGGCTTGCCACCCACACCATTGTGCTAAGAATAACTTCTGTTCCAGCAGTGGAGCTGGTCAGAAGCAGGGCCCAGTGTTTCCATCTGGAATTAGGTGTGAGGGCTCAGAAAGTGCATTTGTCCATTTCAAGTCTGAAACTGGCACAGGCCCTGAAACTTGGAAGCCTGACCAAAAACAAACAAACAAGCAAGAAACCTCAGGTCAACATCCAAACACTGACTTACTGGAAAATCTGTCTCATGTTGAAAGTCTCCTTCCCTTTTGTGAGTCGTGTGGACTCATTTACTCTGTTCTTCCTAGCTTGTCCAGGGGTCAGTTTCAATATGGACGTTATCTACTCAGACAGGCCCCGTCCACTCAGCATCTCACAGTGGAGTCCTCAACCTGCAGGACCTTTCAGTGACCAGCATCATGGTTTGCTGGTTTGGAGCTTACATTGGGTTTGGGGGTGATTAAATGTCTGGCTTTGGGGAAAGGGTTGTTTACCTTTTAATCTTCCAAATCAAAAGAATCATATATTCATTCAAAATCTATTTCCAGCATGGCGGCTTGTGCCAGTCACTGTGCCACCTGAGCCCTGAGGCCTTGAAGCGCGCACAGTAAGGTGCCTCCTCACTCTCTTGGGATCACAGAGACACCAGGGACCCGTTAACCCTGGCTGCACAGTAGAATAATCGAGGAGCATTTTTAAAAAATACATTTTTATTTATTTTAGAGAGGAAAAGAAAGGGAGAGAGATAGAAACATCAATGATGAAAGACAACCATTGATCAGCTGCCTCCTGCATGTGCCCCACTGGAGATTGAGCCCGAAACCCAGGCATGTGCCCTGACCTGGAATCAAACCATGACCTCCTGGTTCATAGGTCAACGTTCAACCACTGAGCCACACTGGCTGGGCCAGGAGCTTTTTTAAAAGTATTCTTTACATGTATTTTCTTCTTTAACCCTCACAATAATCCTATAAAATAGATACCACTAATGTACTCATTTTGAAGATGGGGAAACTGAGGCACAGGTTGGTTGACTCACTTGGTTATCCAGCATTGCAGGAAAAGAATAGCACCACAGGCGGTCTGCCTGCAGAGAGCTGTGCTGACCTTTGAACTGTCCTGCCTCTCCGAGTGTGGACGTGTGGGATGGGTGGTGTGTCTGGAAATGACTAGAGAATGTGACAAACAAACAAACAAAAAAAACTAGGGAGAGGAAGCTGGAGAGGAGGGCAAGGGCAGGGCAGGGAGGCCCCTGGGAGCCCGAACCAGAAGACTGGATCTTATTCAGTAGATGATTGGAATAGCTCTCACCTAGACCAACTAGAGTACGAAGGTATTAGCTGGGGGCTCCGGATACATGTCTACACAACAGAAAGTAGGTCAGCGTCTTTGGGAGAGAGCGCTGAGGTGCAGAGGTTCTGTGATGGCAATCAGCTCTGACAGCAGCTCTGTGCTGAGTGGGGAGGAATGTGAGAAGGGCCTTCTACTCCTTTTCCCCACTGAACTCTTGCTTCGACATCTTATAGGGACTTGTGGGGTCAGCCCCAGAGCAGCTGGCTCGGTGCCTCCCTTCCCTGGAAGCTGCATTGCCTACCCAGCGCCTGTGCCCACTGTTCATCAAGCCACCAGAACCTTCCCAGACTGCTGCCCAGTGCTGGCTCATCACAGGGCACAGGCTGAGCTGTGACAGGGCGGCCATGGAGGGGCTGGAAACACATTATCCATTAGCTAAGCCAGGGGAGAGGCTACCTCTCCGAAGCAGTGGGCTGGAACAGTTACATACATGAGCCTGGGTTCCAATCCCAGCTCTACCACTTACTACAGGGTATTGAGCGAGTCCCTTGACCTGTAGGAAGATCTGTTTTCTCATCTATAAAATAGGGTGAGCATTCCTACTTGGTAGGTTTGTCTTAAGAATTGGAGATGTTATTCATAAGACACCTAGGAAGTGTGCCTCAGGCTCTCGGTAAATGGCAGCTGTTATTATGCCTGATGATCTGCCGTTACTGTGTCCTAAGATCCTATGGGTCTAGAGAGCCCGGGCTGACAGCCACTGAACAACCTCCAGATGAGAAAGAGACTGAGGGGACTGGTGGCTTTTCCAAGGTCGTCTGGGAACTGAACAGCAGAACCAGGAGTAGGAGGTACCTGTGAGAGTCCCGTGGCTCCCAGCGTGGAGCAGGGGTGAGAAGTTCAACTCCAGCTTGGCCTGACCACTCCCAGTCTCTGCTCTGATTCCCTCTCTCCACGATGGCACACATACAACCTTTCTGGAAGGGTTGTGTGGACGAATAAGCTGTCATTCCAAAGTGCTGAAAAGTACTCCGCAGGTGCCAAATCATGACTCTCCATGGATTTCAACACCTCGGCTGGCATGCCTTCCCGCCAGATGCAAGCTGCATGAGGAGTGTGTGTGTGTGTGTGTGTGTGTGTGTGTGTGTGTGTGTGTGTGTGTGTCATGGAAAGGAAAGAGGAAAGAGAGGAGCACATAGAAGATTCAAATTTCCCAGAGACTATTTCCATACCTGAACTCTAATGCACTGTGACTTAGCCCCCTGCCCTAGACACAGACAGAAGCGCTGTCTTCCTGCCCAGGTCTCTGCGTCCTGCTGTCAGCCAGCTGCTGTAGGAAGGTGTGGGCACAGGCAACTGGCCCAAGGCCCCACTCTGTGGCCCACAGGGAATCAGTGCCATGTTGCTGAGGGGCCGTGATTTGCCAAACCTTCAGAAAACAAGCAGCAGGATCCGGGGCTCAGGCCAGGTGACTGATGTAAAATAGGGTGTCATGGAAAAAGCGTGGAATTTGGGAGCAGACAATTTAGGATTTAAATCCTGGTTCTACTGATTTCTAGTTGTGTGACCTTGGGGAAATTACTACTCTATCTATCTGTGCCTCAGTTTCTTCACCTGTGAAAGGGAGAAAATATTACTTCCTAGCATTATTTGGAGACATTAAATGAAACGAAGATTCTGGCACATAACTGCTTCATTTCCACCCCCAACCCTATCACCCTCCCAGGGGCTTTCTGCACCTGCATGGTAACTGGTACCTGGGCCACAAAGTGTGGACTTTAATTGTGGATTTGGAAAAATCAGATTCCGGTATGAGTTTGTTTTAGTTTCTGAAAACAAAGGCTCTCTCAGGAAGAGGTATCTCCCTTGCAGATGACGGCCTCAGGCATCGCAGGGTGGTTTGGGATAAGGCTGTGGTGGCGGTGGGGAGATACCTGCATTGACACTCCAGGGCATCATCCAGCATCCTGGGGAAGGGAATCTGTGTCTATGCATGTCTGTGGGACTCTTTCCACTTCAGTGAACCTTGACATTGTCTCTGACCCCCCATGGGTAAGAGGGAGGAGAATGTGGGGAGACTCAGCTCTTGCTCACTGCCTAAACCTCCACCCCCAGCACACTGGCTCCATCCTTGCCTGGTTACCCTCTTTGCCATCCAGATTTCACCCCAACATCATCACAAACATCACTTCTCTGGGAGCTTTGGCTGCCCAACAGTCTAAAGGGGATCTAGGTTCTTTATCTGCTATCCTAACGGGTGCTTCAGTTAGTAGTTAGTTATAGGTTCGCTGATGTGATTATGTAATTATTGTCCATTCCCCTGATTACATTGTAAGCTCCATGAGAAAAGGACTTTGTTTTACAGACATTATATCACCAGTGATTAGCACGTTGTCTCGCATTCGGTAGCACTAACATATTATTTAAATGAATGAGTATAACACCTATAAGGTTCTAGACTCACACCAGTGAGTGTAGACCCTCAGTTTCCATTATCTGAAATCCTTGCAACAACCCTGTGAAATAGTTATCGTCATTTCCATTTTACTGATGAATAAACTGAGGGTCAGAGAAGTGAAGTGGCCCTCACTTCCTCAGTCAATCAGAGGTGAATTCAGGAGTTTCACCCTGAGCTGCCTGACTCTAGACCCAGTCTTCTCTCTCCTTCACTCTACTTTGTCAGAAAGGAACCTAGACACAAGGAATAGTGACAAAGGGCTCTGCCAACTTGTTCCTTTTTGGGAAAAACAGAAAAAAAATGGGGTTGTGGAGACCGGAGAGGATTGAATGTTAAGAATAAAGGATCAAAGGCAAGGAAGGAGCTAAAATGGCCATGGGAGTATTTTAGAAAGCTGTCTTTGATAACTCAGCAGGAAGTCAGCCTTGCAGGCCAGACGCCTTTGAAGACTGGATTCTCCATCTCCGAACCCAACCCTTCATGGTCCCCCCTTGGGAAAGATAAAACCCTAACAAGCAACCGATTCCAAATGGGAGTTCATTCCACATCCCAAAGTTCGAAAAGGTGGTCTTTGTGGAATCGAAGGATGACGATGCTTGACAGTCTTTGGTGCAGCCTTAGGGAGACTGGCTTTGTCAGATTCACATTGAAACATGCTCAGACTGCCCTGCGGAGAAAACCCTGATACATTTATCAGCGAATGTCTAACATTCTTGTACAATGTGGAGCTTCAAGAAACTTGCCAGGCAATTAAAAAAAATTAATGGTGTCTTGCTCCACTGTTTGTAAAACAATATCTTTCTAAGCCAAAAAAGAAAAGAAAATCCCTGTATATTTTGTTCTTTTCAAGCTCTGAGGTTTTATTTGCCCTGGGTTTGGAGAACGGGCGGAAATCAACACAGCTGTTTATGTTTAGTGGCTTCGAATGATCTCAGGGCACAAAAGATCCTCATGGGTGTCTCTGCTTTGTTGACAGTTTTTAGACCAGCTCTGAGCTCAGCAAAGGGGTAGTGTGAACTAGAATTGCCTTTCACACATACCCGGCTGGGTTCATTTCAGGCATACTAGGGCCCTCTCTCCTCTATCTCCTCTCTTTCTGCAGGACGGGGACTCTGTCTTCAGGCCAGCGTCACTGGCTGTAGAGACAGCTTCAGAGATCAGTCAGAAGAGAATTGATTTCCTATTCCTGCTGCTCAGGGGTGGTCTTGGCACTTGTGCAGAGAATGATTCTGGGAGGAGCTGCTTCCGGGGAAGGTAGGGAAGACAGGCGGGATCTCGGGAGTGGCAGTTCCTGCTCGTCTTAGGAGAGAACCCTGTGTTCGGTGACTTTGTTATATATATGCAGGTAAAACTGGATTTCCATCTTTGGTAGCTAACACAGTGTTTATCTGTTTGTTTGGGAGAGGGCTCACCTCTCCTGCCTGAAAAGGCAGAGGGTAGAGATGGGTATAAGCAGGCCAACTTCCAGGTCCCTGACACTTGTCACAGAGCTTGGTTCACTATAGGGTTTAATAAGTGCTCCATGAATAATTAAAAGGTGGAAAAATACAGAAAATCCTATGGGAAAGTAATTTAAAACCACCCATAATTCCAACCCTTTAAAACAATGATATAAAATTAGAAGAAATTACTCGTCTCCTATCTCGCCCCTCAGAAGTAACTGCTGTTAACAGTTTGGTGTGATTCCCTCCTTCCTATTCCTTGTCTTTACTAATGGATTTATTTATACATATGTAAAAGCATAAATATATGGTTTCATTGGTTGATTCTTGTATGGGCCTACCCAGAGATCAAACCCGCAACCTTGCTGTATCAGGAACAGTCTAACCAACCGAGTTACCTGACCAGGGCTAAATGATTTCTTTTTTTAAGTTATCCACTGTCGAGATTTTTCATGCCAATACACCCTTTTATGAGCACATACCTCTAATAGTTAACTGCTCCAAGCCCTCCTCTGAGAGCCCGAGCCCTGGGCACCATTGGCCTCCCTCCCACGGGCAGACATAGGCCAGCAGCCCCTCTCCTGACCTCTCCCAGTGGATGCTCGCAGGCTCCATGCTGGGGTCAGAGACAGAGCATAGGCATGAGGCTCTCAAGATGAGAGCAGCGACCAAAAGAGGAAGCTCAGCAGAGAGGGCAGCAGGTAACATGTCACTTAGTGCCTAGAGGCCCACACGGAGCCATGGTCAGGCTGTTTAATGCCATTGGCGGTGCTGACTTAGAGGCACCATTTGGGCAATTACGTGGCTGTGTTTGGGCTGCAGGGGCAGCTAGGCTGGCTGAGGGTATCTCTCAAGGGAAAATCTTGCTCAGAAAGTAAAAGAAGGCCTGAGTTTTTCAGATTGGCTGTCAATTGATTAAAATTACCCAGGTTATTGCCATTATAGTCCTCCATTCTAAAGGGTTGAGAGAGCAAAGCCTTTATAGCATTTCTTTCTTTCTTTTTTTTTTTTTTAAATATATTTTATTGATTTTTCACAGAGAGGAAGGGAGAGAGATAGAGAGCTAGAAACATCGATGAGAGAGAAACATCGATCAGCTGCCTCCTGCACATCTCCCACTGGGGATGTGCCCGCAACCCAGGTACATGCCCTTCACCGGAATCAAACCTGGGACCCTTCAGTCCGAAGGCCGACGCTCCATCCACTGAGCCAAACCGGTCTCGGCCTTTATAGCATTTCTTAAAGAAGTTTCAATCTGCCTACAACCAGAGAGCTCTACTTATGTACAAAATACCTGGGCCCCATTCCCAGAGAGTCTGATTTGATTGGTCCAGGGTGGGGCCTGGGTAGCCTTAGCTTATTAATTCCCCAGGTGACTCCCATGGACAGCCAAGGCTGCAAGCAAAGCGTGAGGACCAGCTGATTCAGAGTCACCAAGTGCTGGTTTAAAATGCAGACTCCCAGGTTCAGAATTCTAGGTCTCATGGGGGTTGAGGGGGTTTTAAGGAACTGTTCTTTCAACAAGCACCCCCAGTAACAAGCACCCCAGTGATTCTTAAACTTCTTGTATAAGGACCACTGGCCCACCTTTGCTCCCAGTGGACACCAGCAAGCAGGTAGCTCTGTCTCAGAGCCTGAGCATTAGGCAAACAGGCCCCCACAACTGGCCTGCGCCCATTCCTTGCCTCACTATTAAGACCACTATCATTCACAACCTGGGTGCTTACGGAGCCTTTCTGCCTATTTCCTCAATTGAGAAAACGGAGCAATTGTGCCACCACACAGGAGTGCTCTGGAAGTCACGGCAATGACATGTACAAAGGCACAGCTCAACAGGAAGCCATCATCACCGTTTCTCCTGTTATTGTTATGATGTTATACCTTTAATAGTATATAGTGAACATTAGTGCCCAGTGTTCAGACTTGGGTTCAAATCCTGCTTTTCTATTTACTTAGCTGTGGGGCTTAGGTAAAATACTAAAACTTCTCTGGGCCTCAGTTTTCTCTTCTGTAAAATGAAAATAACAGTATTCATACACGTCATGGGATTGTTGTGAGAATTAGAGATGAGGTATGTATGATGTTCACTGTAGCTCCTGGCACACAGTAAGAATAGCTTCGTAAATTATGGTTCTTAACAGCATCATCATGATTACTGGGATTGTCAGGTCCAATGTGTGGAAAGAAGAATGGATGATACAAAACAGGGAATCTAATTTTTAAAAAGATCAGTTTGAAACTCAATTAGCTGGACTTCTCGATTGATACAATTGATAGTAAAAAAGTGGGTAGAGCATTAAAAATAACAAGCGAAAAAAACAAAGAAAGAAAAAGCTTGCAGGTAAGATTCAGCCAAGAATCTGGACATCGTCAGCTCAGTCCCCTTTACCTTTACTCCCCGAAGGTACAGGCCTAGATGGTGCTCAGCACAAAATACAGGGGAAGCTTTACCAGGTCACCAGGACTGATGGGTCTATAGCCACCTGCATGGACTAGAGAATCCAAGGTTACTTTCTTCTTGTACTTCACCTCTTTGCCCGTAGACAATCTTGGTATTCATCTTCTATATACATTTTCCCTGCTCCCATCTCTTTTGTCAGGAGACGTTCTTATTTAAATTTGTGTATACTCCTATCCCACATCAAATGAGGAACTAATTCTCTCCAGGGGTTCTGCAAATCTCTGAGTTGGGCTGGGATGAATTGGAGGAATTAAGGTGGTGGAAAGGAGGCAATTTTCCTTCTCATGGCCATCCCTGACTCTGAATTTCTGCTCCCATCAAACCCAGGATTTCACTCTATTCTCTGTTCTCTTTCTTCTCCAAAATGAGTCCAGATTCAAAACCCAGGTCATTTAAAAAATAATACTCACCCTCACCGGTTTGGCTCAGTGGTTAGAGTGTCAGCCCATAGACTGAAGGATCTTGGGTTCAATTCTGGTCAAGGGCACATATCTCAGTTGTAGGCTCGATCCCAGCCCCGGTTGCGGTGCATGCAGGAGGTAACCAATGGATGTGTCTCTCTCACATTGATGTTTCTCTGTCTCTCCCCCTCCCTCCTATTCTCTCCAAAAAAATCAATGGAAAAAATACCATTGGATGAGGATTCACAACAAATTCCCCCCATCAAAAGCAGAATGGAGTCTCTTAAAGCATGTGGTGGCATAGCAGGCTTTATTGCAATTTTGGGGAAAGGAAACGGTTTTACTTTGCTACCTTGCTCTGCTTATGTTCTTCCTCAGGAGTTCCTTCACATCGCTCTGGCTACTCCATTTTGGGGGCCCTTCACATTAAACCTCTCCCGGGAAACTGAATTTTTTTTCACTTATTATGGACAACGATATAGCTTGACCTCTGTGCCCTGGGCTGGCCTTCTGATATCCAAATGCTCATTAATGTTATCTCTGAGATAACCTAAGGTCTCAGAGGCTCTCTCTGAACCAGCCCAGAGCTGGCTGACTTTGAAATTTCGACTGGCCTATTTACCAACTGCCTGAATGTGGGAGGAAGTGATATGTGATTTATATTCCCACTGATGTGATTTATTTACACATCTTCCCTCACCTGCAGAAGGCAAAATAGTCACCGTCTAAGTTTAAAATTTTTTCTATTACATTTATTCTTATTAGTATTTAGCCAATGGTTTATTGAGGATAGGTTATCCTCAAAGAGTTACAACACTAAGGGTGGAAAGGAAAGATTTCTCTCCATTCCTTTTCAGTTTTTTATTAATCAGAACGTTAATTTAATCAATTAGTTGCTAACCCCATGAATAGCTGACACTCCTTTGTGCCTTATTTATCACTGTATATTATGTGCTGCTTCTATTAGAGTATTAGTTATACTGTTTGTCATTCATCTCTCTATTTGCTTCCCTGACTACATGGTGAGTTCTCCACTTTTCAGTTGTGAAAAAGGGCAAGCCTCAGGCTTGGAAACAGCAGTTGCATGATTCTTGAAACCTTGAGAGAAGAGAACAAGAGCTTAGTATTTGCTCCCTATCATATTGCCCACTGCCTGGCACATAGGTGGCACTCAACAATTTATTCATTGAATTAAGATTGAGCCACCCCATAACTGTTTAATCAATAGTTTATTATATAGCATTTAGTCAGGGTCATTGCCTCAATGCTCATAAACACACACACACACACACAGATGCCTCACACTCCAAAATCTTCAGGTGGGAGAACCACAGTCTTCCAGAAATCACCATTGTGCATATTGATCTGCATGCAGACCCAGAGACCCAGCTGGAAGAAGGCAGATTAGGAGTCGCTGGGGGCAAGGTGAGCAGACTTTCTAAATTGCCATCTCTGAGCTATGTGTTATAGTTGTCAACCATATCACAGAAAATTAAGGAAAAGTGAGCTTTTGAAAATAAGCTAATGTGATCTTTTTTTACTCCCAAGTAAACTGAATGTTTCACTTTTTCTATTATTCCAGAGACTTGCAACATGTCCCTTCATCTGTTATAGTCAGGAGTCTCCAAGAGGCTGTTGACTACCCCGCCCCCATCCCTGCATTTTTGTGATAGGCTGGGACTTGGATGCTTCAGGATCTTCACAGGACTGTCTTCTTGGGAGGTCAGGTGCAGCCAGGGGCCTTTAACCCTAATGAAGGATGGGTTGATGGGACTGGTCACTTGCAGGTCAGCTCTGTAGCCCCATTCACACTCAACTAATCACCAGAGACTGATGTCAGGATCAGAAAGGGATGCAGCTGGCCCATCCTGATCTGAGGTTGGCTCTTCGTACAACCAGGGAACTGTCCGAACTCTTAGGATGATTCAGTAGTCCAGAGAGCTTTGAAAGTAGGTTTCAAATTTCCCCAGCACTGACATGTGGGCCATTTTGAAAGCTTAGAGTCAGACAGAACAAAAGGAGAGAAGGGTTGTCAAAGTTGAGATTTAAAATGGTGGGCTGTCCGTAGTGCATATAATTTTAAAATGTAACATTTAAAAAGTCTGGATTGTGTGTTGTTTTCAAAGTAGTTTGCCATTCTCTGAACCAACGACTTCTTTAGCTAACAATGCTCACCAAAGATATTGATTTAAAATGACTTTTCATGTGAACATAGAATCTATGTGAAAGGAGTAACTTTATAGTTTATTTAATAATTTGAGATGATCTTATTTAAGGAGGAATTTTGCAATTATCTTTTTTGCTACAGGGGAAATGTAGCTTCTCCCCCCCGCCCCCCACGCTCTTATCTGCTTATTTTGATAAAACATTTTGTTTTAAGTAAAGAAACGATGACTTATAGGAAAGCTATAAAGGGAAATAAAAATGTTCCAAGAAAGAGCAAATAAAATTATTGAAGGGATGAGGAGGCAGGGAAAGAAATTTGGAAATACACTTGAAAAAAATTCACATTTTCTGGCAAGAAAGATGAGAAATGATCAGACTTTAGTTATATAAATCCCACAGGGTTAAAGTAAATGCTCATATGTTTATCAAATTCTACAGTATTAATTCGTAACAGGTACTTTTAATACCAAAAAAAGAAAGAAAAAAGAATGCAATGTTTTTCCTATTAGTACACAATTGCGGGTACACATTAACAAATGACCTTGACAGCAAATAGGAGTTAAACGGGAGATAAAAGATGGCAAACACGTAGCATGTATGCCATTATTTCTATTTCTGTACCCACAACAGACATTATTAATTGATTATACTGCTGTTTACAACTAAACTACATAGATGCACCATCAGAATTCTTTTCAGCACAGTGTGGCAGAAAGTCACTTAGCTGTAGATGACTCTTGAGATGAAACCCTTTGCTACCTCTGGTTTAGCCTTGTTGTTACTCAAAAGCTCCAGCCCACCAGCCTGGGCATCACAGGGAAACTTACCCCAAAGCAGAACCTCAGCCCCCTTCCAGACCTACTGAATCAGAATCTGCATTTTAGCAAGATTTCCTGTAATTCTTATGTATATTAAGGCTTAAGAAGCCCTGGAAGGGCACTGAATGCACGATGTATTCATTGAGGCTGGAGGAAGTTCTCAGGCATTAGAATGCATCAAAATCACTGGGTTAAACACTTGTTAAACAGATTGCTGGGTCCACTTCCTGAGCTTTTTGGTTCAGTAGGTCTGGGGTGGGTTTTGGGTGTGTTTTTTTAAACCATTATTTTTTATTTTGTCAATTACACTGGACATTCTATATAATTTTATAGTAGTTTCAGGTGTACAACATAGTGGGATGGGGGCTTTCCAACCAGTGTTCAGGGGCTGCTGCTGGTTTGGGGACCATACTTTGAGAACCACGGCATTAGGGCCATGGAAATACTTTGGAATATCTCCAGGATTTTTAAAAGTCGAAGGGCTGCGGTATCTATCCATAACTCTTGGTACACCGTCAAAACCAGAATTATGGGTAGGGAATCTAAAAGGCTCTCCTCCTGGAGAATTGCTGCTAGCATTCATTCATTTGATCATTTCATTGACTATTCTGTCTACAGCATGATACTTGATGCCGAGAAAACCTAATAATAGTTTAAATGCAGTTCCTAACTTCCAGTCTCTCTTTAAGAAGAAAATAAACACATGAAATGATCCATAACAAGGTGGCATCAGATGGCAAAAGGCAGAGTGCTCAGTAAATGGCACAGACCATGTGTGATTTAATTTCAGAGGGAGGGAGGATACCTGACATATATGAGACTGTGTGCATTTCAGCCTATCAGTGGTTGGCAAACTCATTAGTCAACAGAGCCAAATATCAACAGTACAACGATTGAAATTTCTTTTGAGAGCCAAATTTTTTAAACTTAAACTATATAGGTAGGTACATTGTTATTAACCTAATTAGGGTACTCCTAAGGCTTAGGAAGAGCCACACTCAAGGGGCCAAAGAGCCGCATGTGGCTCGCGAGCCGCAGTTTGCTGACCACGGGCCTAGCAAGACCAGAAGTTGCTATTTATAATATAGAATAGGTGGAACGTAAGGTGGGAGAGGGAACAGACCAGGATAAGAAAGCACCTTCTCATTTCTTGGTGCTGTTTGAAGAGTTTTATTTTTCTTTTGTTTAAACTTGTTTCCTCTGGTCTGGAAAATGATAAATCAATGCCATCAGTATTGTAAACCAGCCTACAGAGAAAATGTATCTCGGAGACAGAGAAGAAAGACAAGCAGCTTATATGCAGAGGTGACTGGGGGAGGGGCGAGTAGCAATCATTAATAAGAATAAGAATACTCAACTTCTCTTAGCCCTTGACATCGCCAGGTACTTGTGCTCAAGGACTGTCATGCACTATCTCATTTAATCCAAACAGCAGCGCATTATATAAATGCAGTCAAACCTCCCCCTCACTCCAAGTGAAAACCGCAGCTTTCTAAGGATGCATGTAAGATTGAAGAATGTGTCCAATTTAAATCCAGGCAGCGCTCCTCAGCCATGAACCGCGAGGGTTCTGGCTGCCTGGATCATCCCTTTCAAGGCTCACATCCTTTGAGTCAGTTAGGAACCCAAACGGCAACTGAGAGGAGGGAAGAAATCCTGGGGGAATGAAAGTCGAGGAACCTGTGGGGCCAGTGTGTCCAAGGCACGGACAGGGAGGGGCTCCTGCATGAAATGCAGCAGGGATCAGCCTGAGCCAGCCAGGGCCATGGAGCCTCGCTGGCTTCCTCCGGACACTAATTACAGAGTCCCGGCAGCTTGCAAGGAGGAGCTGTTTCGGGGCGGGAAGCTTCCCTGGGTATTGTATTTGCCCATAAATACTTCAAATAGTTAAGTGAAATGTGCAGCCTTTGAAAACTGAAGAGGAAGCTATAGGGAGGCCCCCCTGGCCGCCTGGCAGAAAAGAAGAGAAATGGTTGGCTCGTCGTTAACGCGGGAGACTGGGAGCAGCCAGCTGGGGGGCCCGGGCCTTCGGCCGCGACTCCGGAAGACTTAAACCGTTAAGGTGGCCAGAATAATTTGAAAAAGGAAACAAAACTTCCCCCGAACCGTTGTCGTCGGAGGGGACGGAGGCGGACGTTTGCGTTCGAAAGGGCAT
>NW_005871172.1:250994-251862 GCF_000147115.1 Myotis lucifugus | reverse complement strand
GCCCCAGACTTTCGCCGCGGCCCCGGAGTTGAGGCCACGCCCCCCTTGCAGTGAGAGCGCGGCCGCTGATTGGCGCGCCTCGGACCAATGGGCGCGTCGGGGCGGCCCAGGCTGTCAGCCCGCGCCGCAGCCGCGGGGAAGCAGCCTGTCTTCCCCCGCGCGGAGCCCCGCAGCCAGCCAGCGCAGCGTTCCCGGGAACTGCGGCAGCCGCTCGCAAACGCAGCCCTGCCCAGCCGCACGTCCCGGTGCCCGCGCCCCACGGCATAGTCTTGCTGCGCTATAGCTCACGGAGCATGT
Organism: Myotis lucifugus; assembly: GCF_000147115.1. Lineage (NCBI taxonomy): Eukaryota > Metazoa > Chordata > Mammalia > Chiroptera > Vespertilionidae > Myotis > Myotis lucifugus. Next base: position 251,565 of record NW_005871172.1, on the reverse strand, counting down.
GCAGACCCGCAGGCGTTCAGGTGCTATCTGTCCGGGGGGCTTAGGGGCATTGGTGACGAACTGTCACGCCTAGAGAGACCTTTCGGGGGCTCTCGCCGCGCCTCTGCGTCGCGGGGGACACTGCGGTGCTCGCCATCAGGGAGGCAGCTTCCTCTCGGTGGTCTTGAGACTCCTTGAGCTCCGTGCGCCCTCCCTCTCCGTCCTCCGCGGTTCGCGCCTTCCCTCGCCGCTCACACCCGCAGCCTCCCGGAACGGAGGCGTGCGTGCCCGCTGCTTCTCTTCCAAAGGGGCCTCCTCACTTCGGAGATGCAGTGACAAATTAATATGGGATTCCAAGCCTCGGGTTCCCAGGAGAAGAATCGCAAGAGGCAACAGTCCCTGACCTCCCAGAGCTCTTGAATAGGCCACCCCGAAGGGGCGTTAAGACCCGACTGCAGCATCCATCCAGCATCTATCCAGCCGGACCAGTTGAGCGCCTGGACCCATCCTCTGCAGCATTCCCGCACCTCCGAAAGGTGCGCTCGCCGGGGTTGCTCCGAGCTCCCCGACCTCGGCTTTTTTTTTTTTTTTT
>NW_005871172.1:143264-250228 GCF_000147115.1 Myotis lucifugus | reverse complement strand
GCTGGCTGTGGCGGTGGAGGTGGGGGTGGCTGCTCAGAATTGGCGGCCCAAAGCTTAGCCCCCTCCTTCCTGGGTACTTGATCCTGGTGCTGGTAGCCCCCGGTAACTGGGGGTGGGGTGAGAGGTGGCTTGAGGGAGAAGTGATGACTTCTACCTTTCCAGACTGAGCTCACATCACTCAAATTCGGCTGGGTGACAGGCCCTGGCCATTCAATCTCTTTTTAAGGAAATCAGCAGGGGCCAATCCGGTTCTCTTGGCCTCCAGCCCTCCCTGCTGTTTTTTCTTCCCTCTTCTGGTAGGAGGGAGCAGGGGCACGCTGTATTTTCTTGGCAGTCAGTCATCAGGGACTTTTGGGGACAGGCCTACTTGACGGATATGACTGTCCTGGTCAGGAGAGACAGGAAGCCAGAGGGGGAGGCAGTGTGGGGCTGGTGTCAGGGAAGTGGCAACAGACCAGCTGACCTTATTGGCACTCAAGTCTCTGCTGACACTGTCTCCACCTTCTCCTGAGCTTTCTCTGATCAGAGGCTAGAACTCAACACATTCCTAGCCTTTCTGATGGAGGAACTGGAGCTGGAAGCTAATTGTAAGCAGACTTTTGGAGCTCTGGGCTGGAGAAGGCCCTCAAAGCAGATTAAGCTCCCACACCAGGCTGATAAGCATGACCCTTGCTGCTGCACTTGCTAAACGTTTTTGGAAGCTGACAGGTTTGAGTGATGGCGTGTGGGAGGAAGGCAAGATTTCCCCCAGAGCTCCTCGGGCCTGTCTCTGCTCAGGATTTGTGTTCTGCTCTGTTTTTCTGTTCTTGGTCACGAGATTTGTCCAGCGAGCTCTGAAATGGGAATGAACTCATGGGCACATTCTGTCAGAGTCCCCCCTCACCCTCCTCCCCTTCATCCTTGGAGGTGGGGCTTGTGATGTGTAGTGGGCTGTACATGGGAGGCCAGAGCAGTAACTCTGGGATGTGACACATCCAGCCTGATGATGGGACCTGAGGAATGAGAGGGAAAGTAGATGCTGGGGTTGATTGTTCACACCCAGGCAGCTGTGCTGCTTCACCCATCTGACCCTTCGTTGAACATTGTTGGAGGACTTGCACTGGGAAGGCTCTGGAAAGGTGATTCATCACCCTCTTTCCTGAAAAAAGGTTCTGCAGCTGGCATGGTCTCATCCCTCAAGGCTTTGCTTCCCTCTCCCACCTTTGGTGCACGGTTCCCAGAATGCCCCATTCCCCCTTGCCTTCCCTCAGTGGGATCTTGTTCACTGACCATGAGGAAGGTTTAGATGGACTGCTGAGGACATTGGCCACTTCCCGGTAGGCTATCCTGGTTTTACCAGCCTGCCCTTTCCTTGCGTGTCTGGGATTCCTGGGGGCTCTTCTCTGTGGCAAGTGGAAGACCCTGGTTCTCACTGCACCACCCTGGCATCAAAGTGATCTTGGCAGAAGGGATTTTCCCTTCTTTGGACCCAGCTACCGCCCAGTCTGCCTGACATGGTGCCTGTTCACCATGTGGGAAAGCTTCTCCATTATGGCTAAAGGGCTGCATCTGGCTTGACATCTGGTAGTCCCCAGTGCAATAGTTATCACTGGAAGATACTCATAAAATGATAAGTTAAATGATACCTTGGGGCCTCTGAGTCCCATTTTATTTAGGAGATTTGGGGCAGAGGCTGGGTTGTGCAGTGGTCAATACCACAGGTTTTAAAGACAGGTAGATATCCATGGTTTCCTATCTCTATCATGTAATAATAGCTGGTGACCTAGTCGATTAACCTATCTGGGCTTCCCTCAGTGTTCCCATCTATAAAAAATGGGCATAAACAACCACACAAATGGTGAGAATTAAGAAAAATAACATATGTGAAGTGTTTAGCCCAGTGTCTGGCAAATAAGGAACACAATAAAATTAGCTATTTAAGAGATAGGGCATGTGGGCATAGCTTATTTCCTTAAGCCCATGAGAAGGTATCAATTGGTTCACAAGGATTTTCAGAGCATCAATCACCTGCCTAGTACAATAAGCAGAACCACTTGTTGAGGGCCTGATGTGCCAGGCTCTTTACATATGATTTCATTTCATCCTTACAGTAACATTTAAAGCAGATATGGCCTTTTCTATAACAATAATTTCCTATAACAATAATCTGTAATAATAAAAGCGTAATATGCTAATTAGACCGGACAGCTGAACGACCTTCCGGACGTCATTACGGACAAAGCTGTGGTGGCGGAGGCTGAGGCAGAGGTTGTTAGGGGCGATCAGTCAGGCAGGTGAGCAGTTAGGGGTGATGAGGCAGGCAGGCGAGTGGTTAGGGGTAATGAGGCAGGCAGGCGAGTGGTTTGGGGTGATGAGGCAGGCAGGCAGGCGAGTGGTTAGGAGCCAGCATTCCCAGATTGCAAGAGGGATGTCCAACTGCCAGTTTAGGCCCGATCCATGGGATCGGGCCTAAACTGGCAGTCAGACACCCCCCCAAGGGGTCCCAGATTGCGAGAGGGCTCAGGCCAGGCTGAGGGACTCCCCTCCCTCCCCTGCATGAATTTTGTGCACCAGGCCTCTAGTAATATAATAATGGCAAATCATTACATAGCATTGCCTATGTGTCAGGAATTTTTCTAGAGGTATTACATAAAATACCTCATTTGATTCTTATAACAATCCAATGAGATAGTGTTATTACTCTTACTAGAGGCCTGATGCATTCGTGCAAGAATAGGCCTTTCTTCTCCTGGTTACCGCACCAGCTTCCCTCTGGCACCCGGTACCCGGGCCTTGGCTCTGGCCGCCGCCTTCCGCCTTTGGTCCGGCCCTGCTGCCCTCTTGTAGCTCCCTCCACCCCACCCCCCCCATAGCAAGTGTCCCGCCCGCCCCAACTGCTCTGTGCCTGCATGTGTGCGCTGCCCAGAGGCCTGGAGCAGCCTGGACAGGGCGGAATGCCTGTGTCGTTGCCATGGAGACGACGCAAGTGTCCCGGCCCAGCTGCCGCCATCTTTGTTGCATCAATTTGCATATTCCCTCCTTATTGGCTGTGGACACAGCCATCTTTGTCGTGAAATGACAGTCAATTTGCATATTCCACCTTTTTTAGATAGGATTTTACTCATGAGGAAACTGAGGCAAAGTCTGGATTAAAGACCCTGTGAGTAGCAGAAGTTGAATTAGGACTTTGACAGTCTGACTGTGGCTCCATGCCCTTAACCATGATGCTACACAGAGATAACCACAGAGACTTCCTGATTTCTTTCAGGCCCTGATTTATAAGACCACTGCTCTAACCATTGGGAAACAAGAGTAAGTGAGACTCAGTGAGGTGGAGTCACTTGCTTAGGGTCATCCTGCCCCAGTATGGTACAGCAGGGATTCCAGCTCAGGTTGTTCTGGCTTCAAGGCCAGTGGTCTTTCCACTCTCTATAGCTGCCTCCTTCAGCTGTTCAGCAGATGAACAGGGTAAATAAAACATGGCTGGGCCTTGGGGGTTTTATAGTCTAATTGGGAGGCATAACTGATGTACCAAGGGCAACAGGACAAATCACAGACAGGGCTGAGAGGTAAGTTTGGGCTTCAAAGGAAGAGAAGGACCCTGATGGCTGGAGAAGTCCAGAGGGCCTCTTGGAGGAGGCAGAAGGTGGCTGGGCTTCAGTGATAGGTAGGAATGGGATGGCTGGGTGGGGAAGGGGTGAGGTGAGGAGGGCATGACAAGGAAAGATGAGGAGCAGGGCCACACAGTGGTGCAGAGCAGGAGTTGATGTCACCACAGGGAAGCTGCACCTTCACGCAGTAGGTAATTGCTCCGTATCTAGTATCTTCTTTTTAAAAAAAATATATATTTTTATTGATTTCAGAGATGAAGGGAGAGGGAGAGAGAGATAGAAACATCAATGATGAGAGAGAATCATTGTCTGCCTCCTGCATAACCCACACGGGGGATCAAGCCCATAATCGGGCATGTACCCTGACCTGGAATCGAACCCCAACCTCCTGGTTCATAGGTTCATGTTCAACCACTGAACCACACCGACCAGGCCTAATTATCTTTTTTTTAAAGAGGTGATGAGGAAAGAATAAAGTCTTCTCACAGCTGAAAAATTGGATTTGCATGCTGGCTTCCTCGTGGATAGTAATTCTGAGCATACAAGACGGTTATGAGAAACTGGGGAGATGGTGTCCATAAAATACCCAGTTCATAAGAGACCCTTGGGAAATGATAGTGATTATGATTATTAGCTTGGGGTTCAGAATATTCAACATGGTAGTTATAGGGGAAAGGAGGCCATTCTCACGGCTTCTTTTATTATTCAGCAACTCACCTCAGCCAGTGACAGCCCATTTTCCCCTAAGCCTGCTCTCCATCTCCATCAAGTGTGAAAAGACCTAACATAGCCCAGCAAACCAGAAAATAGCTCCAAGGTGCAACCCCACTGTCAACTGCCCAAGCCCCTCACCTTGAATCTCTCCCACAACCGGCAGCTGGGTCTTGACCCTCAGTGCGGGGAGGTAACTGTGCTCTGCAGCAGCACATCCTCCCAAGTTCCCTTCCTGGTGCTGGGATACCTGGGCCTTCCCCCAAGAATGAACATTTTATAGCATTTGGTCTTTAACGTGGTGTATAAATTATGACCATTTACAAAGAATTGTTTTAGAGATTGGCTCTGTGTTGGTTCAGAAACCCTGTCCGGCCAACCTTCAGATAAGGAATGCTCATGAGGTATTTGAGGAGAGGTTAGCCTATTTTTAAGAAGCAGTTGCAGGGGGAAAATATATTATATGTATAATACTTTGATATTTCCTGTTTTTAGGAGCCTGGTGCTCAACTTGCAACTCATTTCTTTAAAAAAGTAATTAGAAGTGATTGAAATCCTCTGTGGGTGTCTTAGATGTTTAAAAAGAAAGTACAGGCAAGGCCCCTGGGAAGAGCACTCAGCTCCAAGCTTACAACCTGTTGCAACTTTACCCCATTGTGTTTTGATTAGAATCCGTGCTCCATCATCAAAGTTGATTATGGATTTGATTAGTGCATTTTTTTGCTATTGTGTTATTCCCTTTCTTCTCTTTCTCAGTTCTTGGAGGGGAATGTGGAGCATGGTTATCTGCCAACATGCAAGAATGTTTATAGTTCACATATTATTGCTTATTCCCTGGGTTAATTTTCTGAAGACACTTTAAGGGTGGAACTGGTGGCTTATTTAGTGTACCATTTTATATATATTTAGTGTACCATTTTAATATCTACTTCTGGATATGTGTGTATACACACACACACACACACACACACACACACACATATACAAATATATACACATGGAACAGCTTAAAGTAATAAGCACATGTAAGCACACACACATCAAAGACTAGGCTGGAGGAATTATAGCCCGATTTCCAACTCTCAGAAGAGTTAGATTTGCTTCCCACTTCTCACACTCTTTTTCTCGGTGACCAAGATGGAAGCACCAAATATTGGTGTCCCATTTCATTTACTTATAAGACATAAGAGACATAGCCTTGAGATAAGTGTTTTAATTAGGCCTTGGTGATGCTCCTGAAGCCAGTCTTGAAAAAGTCAAACCACCCAGTGAGATTTTGGCTTAAGGTCAGAGATTTCTTATTTCTTAGAATCAGCCTCAGCAGCAGGGAAGGGAACCTTTGTGGAGCATCTGCTATGTGCTTGGTAATCTGTGGTGTTTATATAATTCAATTTGAGACACAGAAACTAGGTAAAATGTAAAGCAGTCTATGGATTTTAGATGAGGAAGCCAAGCTTTGGGCAAGATATTTAACACCTAAATGTCAGTGTCTTCACCTATAAAGCGGAAATATTGATGCTCATCGATTGGCTATGAGGGTTCTGTGAGATAATACAAGTAGGCTGCTGAGCACCATGCCTGCCATGTACTAAGCATGGAATAGGTATTGCCTATTTCTGTTACCCAAGGTCACTGCCAAGTTTGGAAACTATTCCTCATTCCAAGTTCATGTTCTTTCCACCCTACTTCTCTGCCTCCCAAGTGCACGGTTGATTACATAAAAGGACAGATGGCTTGCACTGTGAAAGCAGAGAGCATAGCAGGGCTTTGGTTAGATGAGTGGGGAGTGGGAGTAAATTAAGGGCAATCTCCTCCAATGGAGTCATATCCAGAGTTGTGAACTGCAACCTCTACATTTTGGTCCCAGAAATGCCATCTCTACAGCACTAACCACATTGAGGGATCTGCTGCAAACCAAATGTATGGGAAGGCTCCTGTGTACACCCAGTCTGAGCTGGCACAGTGGAGGTGATCACACCAATGACCCTGCCCAAGACCAAGAGTGGAACAGTCCCACTGACTAGACTGTTGAATGGTTCCTTATTTTTCTGGGGGCAGAAGGGAAGCCCTCTTTTTTCATGCCTGGCCTGATTGTGGTGGGAGCTAGACCTTGTGGTCAGTTTGGTTATTAAGGTGCCCGAAGGCATGGCCAGCTGCCCGGTGATTTTACCAATGGCCATAGGGTCAATTTCAATGGCAACTCTGTCTTTTCTTTTTCAATGGTGACTCGGCCACATTGTTTAAGGAGATGGACAATGTGTTTGTAGAATGTCTTGGGCAGAATGGGCCATGTGATTTTGAGAACATAACTGGGTCAGGCTTTGTGCTTCAATCCACATAAGACAATTGTGGTGACACATACGTTTTTGCAGGAACCCTATGTCTCCCACTCAGAACCTAAAGAATGACTCATGGTTTACTGCTTCCTTTCCCAAGGAAAACAGACCCTCTCTTGTTTTTGCAAACAATGGCCCCACAGCCTCCGAATGTACTGTCTCCCCTTCCAAGTGAAACCTTAATACCTTTAGGGAATTTTAGGTTGTTCCAACCCCTTCGTCTTGGTGAGACAGAAGATAGAAATGGGGGTTTGGTCAAAATAATTATGAGCCTACCTACCAGAGATCTTTGGGGGCCTTTGAACAAAATCAGTTACTCATGGCAATATGACACAATAAAAATAATGATCATAATGGTCACTGACACTGAACATAACCTCAGTCTCAGCATAAGCATAAGGCATAACAACAGAAATGTATAATTTCATTTAATCCTCACAACATCCCATGAGGTAGATGCTACTTCCTGAAAAGAAATAGAAGTGACAGCTCTGGAAGTCAGTGACTTTGATTCTAGCCTCTTTCTCTCTCTCTCTCTCTCTCTCTCTCTCTCTCTCTCTCTCTCTCTCGTTTTGTTAATCCTCACTTGAGATTATTTTTCCATTGATTTTTAGAGAGTGGAAAGGAGAGGGAGAGACATCGATTGGTTGCCTCCTGCACACACCCAGACCTGGGCCGGGGAACTGAAGTACATGCCCTGCAACTAAAGTATGTGCCCTTGACTGCAATCGAACCTAAGACCCTTCAGTCTCTGGGCCGACGCTCTATCCACTGAGCGAAACTGGCTAGGGCTCTAGTTGTCTCTTTTGACACTTTGCTGTGTACCTTCAAGAAGTTACATTGTCTTTTGAGCTTCAGTTACCTCATCTATAAAAGAGACGGGATAATACCTACTCTGCCTCTTTTGAAGAGTTATTGTGAAGCTTAATAGAGGCAGTTATTATGAACGAGACACTGGTTTAAGCATCTCACACCCTAAGGAAACCAAGGCTGAGAGAGTTTCGGCTACTTTTCCATCTAGCAGAGCTAGCAAAGTGGCCCACCCTGGTATTGAATTCATATCTGTTTGATCCCAAAGTCAAGGTTCTTAAATAGCAAGTGTGATAGCACTTTGATAAAAATATTTGAAAAGATATTATTAATACTGAATCAAAGTAAATGGCTGTAAAATTTCCATTGGCTGGATCCATATGCCACTTGGCTCCTCCTCTGTGCCCCAGAATTTGGGAATATTGAAAATATTCTTTCAGTATTAAAAAAACGCTAGCTGCTTAATAATATCAGTTAACCCAATCTGGGATGTGTGACACTCCAAGTTCTCTGAGGCCTCAAGTTTCACTAAGTGTTATCACTGAGGGTAATTGGCAGGGCTGGTTTTAGACAAAGGAAGGGAAAAATAGGGAATTGGATCAAAATCATTTGTTGGCAAGAGGAAGCAATCAGATAAATTCAGATTATGGGTCACTCCTTAATACAACAGATCTTCAAAACTATCAGTGTCATGAGAGAGAAAAAATTTTAAAAGGCAGGTAACAGACCATTCCAGGAAATGAGGCCAAAGACCTTAATAACCAAACCCAATGAGAACTCCTTGACTGGGTTCCTGGATGAGGAAAACCATAAGTGCTAGGAAGGCCATTTTGGAGACAAGTGGAGATATTTGAACGTAGATTGTATATTGGATGGTATTGTTCCATTGATCTTAGTGGTACTGGGTTAGGTAAGAAAATGTCCTTTTGCCAGGGAGACACATGCTGAAATACTTAGAGGTGAATTGTCTTGATGTCAGCAACTAACTCTCAAATGGTTCAGGAAAAGGAAGAGCGAGTGTATCTGCAGAAAGGAGCAAGCAAATGTTGTAAAATGTTAATATGTACAATTCTTTCAACTTTTCTGTGTGTGGAGTTTTTCACAATAAAATGTTGAAAAACAAAACCAGAGTTTTAAATTAGCAATCCCCTTAACATCCACTGTATACCCATGAGAACGTAAATCCAATAGGAGTGTGTGTGTGTGTGTGTTTATGCACTCATTTACAATTAATAGCCTGGCCAAGTTCATTTCACTAGGTTTAGGATCAGGATTCCTTCTTTCCTTCCTGGTGTAGTGTGAGAATCTTGGCTTAATTCCTTGTTCTTTCACGAGAATGGTTGCTGATATTTTATGGAAATCATAATATCCAGTTTGACTTGGTAATCTCTTGTAAATTCTAAGGAAGTTCCAAAGTTGAAAATATATAAGACATTTTTAAAAATTGAAAAATATATTAAAACCCCTGGTTGAGTCCTACCAGTCTAGGCATTGAGGGGGTAAGGAGTATGAGTGGAGGCAAGTTCTTTTTTCTGCATTGCCCCTCTTTCTCCTCCTACTACTTAGGTCTCCTTTGCCTGGATAAATCCTCCCTATCCTTTACCACTCAAGTTGAGGCTAGTGTCACCTCCTCCAGGAAGCCTTCTGCTACCACCGTGGCCTGGGTGTAGTGTCAGTCACTCCCATAGCCCGCTCTGTAGCCCCCATAGCTTGGACTGTGAATACTTATTTAGCCAGACCATGGCTTCCATGAGGTCAAGGATGTGTCTCTTCTGATCCCTCCTGGTCCAAGTGGATTCTTAGTTAATATTTGCAGGAGAAAAGAAGAATGGGAGTGGGAAAATAAAAGGAAGAATTGAGAAACAGGAATACGTGGATAGTGAGCACCAGCTGTGTTCATAAAGCTGTGGCTCAGACATATGGATCCTGCAGAACTCCCACCTGGGGTGTGAACTGAGAAGTGAGGGTGGGTGGCCAAGCATAGGAGACACAGAATGGGCAGCCTGAACACTGGCTGAGGTCAGCATCAAAACTCCCCAATGGTGGGTCTTAGGGAAACTCGCCTGCTCTGGCTGGGTGGAGGCAATGGGCAGATTCCTGTACACAAGGATGTTTACAACGTCCAAACTGGCTGCTCAGTGGAAGAAGATCTGTCAGGGTGTGATAATAGCGGTACTGCAGACTGGGAAGGGGCGAGAACACCATGGACTTTGGTGGGCTTTGGTGCCCCAAAAACTTTGGAAGGTGAACCTGAGAAGGGTTCTGAAAGATTTTAGTTTGTTACAGAAACGGGGGGGGGGTGGTCATTAGAGAGTCCTCAGATGGGGCAAGCCCTCTAGGAATAATGATCACAGCAACCACTTCTGTGCCATTTCCATACTTAATCTCATGTAATCCTCACACGAACTTTCTGAGCCGATATTGACCCTGTTTTACCAGTAAGGAGAAAATGAAGAATCAGTGAGGGCTAGCCTGAAAGAGGTCATGGAACTTGTTCAGGTCACACAGCTGGTATGGACAGTGGCAGGATTTGAACCTGGGTGTTCCTGATTCTAAAATCTATGCTCCTAACCGCCGCCTTCTTCTGCCAGTTATTGGAAGAGGCCCAAGTCCTATACAGAGATGCTGCTGAAGACTATCAAGCCTCCCAACGCTCTTCTCCTGGGAGCCTGCTCCCCGTTTCCTGGGCTTGGCCTCTCCCTGTTCCTTCTGGTCGGGGCCTCCTGTGCCTGCCCCAGCCTGTGTCCAGAGGCTCCGCATTGATAGAATGAGGAGCCCCAGTCTGTTGCAATCTGGCACGATCTCCTTCTCTCACTGCTGTGGCTGCTGTCCCCCAGGTCACCCCTGTGCTGCTGGGCCTGGCGGGATCCATGTGCGGAACAGCTGGCAGGACCTCTTTCCTGTCTTGCCACAGGCTGCTGGGCTACAGCTCTGCAGACAGGTCCCGTTTCACGCTGGTTTGCTTTGATTCTTTTCAGACCTGCGAGTGACGCATGTTTATGTCAAAATGTGTGGGCTGCAAGCGTCCCAGAGCTGTCAGACCTTCCGGTGTGCTAACTTTGCTTGTTAATTGTCTCCTGACGGAGAAAGGCAAGCCCTGGAGAGAAAAGTGTCATTTAGGTGACAAAACTAGATTTAGAATAACCAGGCTTACTTGGGACGTCTATATGATCTATGCCTCAAAGACTTGGGCATCTGAGCCAGTGTAGACCTCGGAGGCCATCTATTCCCACAGGTTCTTTGTACGGATGGGGAAAACATGGCCCAGGGAGGGGCACGACTTGCCCACTGTCACTCAGCTCAGAAGGCAGAGCAAAAACTGAAACCCAGGCCTCCAGACTCCTGGCCCAGTGTTCTTTCCAGGTCACTCATGGGGATCAGATGTTCTGCTCTGACGGCCCTGATGGTTTGAAGAATTGGAAGCAGCCTTGAGCTATGTTCTTTTTCTCTTCCTTCTACCAAGTAGTTAAGTATTCTTGATTCCTTCTTATTGGACAGCTCTTAAATTTGGCTCAATGAGTCAGAAAACCAGAACCTCTTTGTGGCTGGTATAATTGTGACAACAGATCACCATGGAATACCTCCCATGGGCCAGACACTTTGCACATATGTCTCATTTAAGCCTCACAACAAGGTGATGAGACTGGTGGCATTCCATCCATTTTAGATATGAGGCCCCAAGAAGGTCAGAAACGTGACCAAGACCGTATGGTCAGTACTGGAACTCTTTGATTTCATGTTCATGCTTTTTCTGCCCAGCCTCTTAGACACCCTGCACTCAGGAAGTCAGAGAGACCCAGATTAAACTCCTACCTCCTCATTCATTTACTAACTTCCCCAGTGCTAATGTAGGGCCTGGAACACAGTAGGCACTCAATAAAGAGTTGTTGGGCTGCAGCTTGGATAAGTCAGCCCTGCCAAGCCTCAGTTTCCCCAGGGAGAGTATAGCATTTCATTGGGTCATGTGGATTAAAGCAATTAGTGTGTATAAGTGTGCCTGGCGTGGGATAGATGCAATCACCATTACTTACTGAGCACTTATTATGCACTGAGTACTCTTTTAAGCACTTTATATGGATTTTCCCATCTCATGATCACAAAAGCAGTCACCTTTGAGGTAGGCATGTTTGTTATGGTCTCCATTTTACAGGTAAAGCAAGGCATGAAGAGCATAACAGCTTGTCTAAGGTCACCCACTTGTAAGTGGAGGAGCCAGGCCTGACCTTCGGGCAGAGCCTGCCTCCTTGCCCACTGTGTGGTCTGCCCTCTGTGCTGCTTCTAATTGAACCCCGATCTAGTTGAGGGTGGGGAGGAGAGAGACAACTGAGGGCACAGCAGAAATCTTGTTTAAGGTTCTTCCGCCTGAGAGGTACTAAAACCCAGCTGAGACTTGCCTCCCACAGCAGCCTGGGCTCTGTCCTGTGTGAGGTGCTGCCTCTCTACTGAGAGAGGACCCCCATGCTGGAGATGGTCACCAGGAATCAGGGACTCCCAACAGCCTGGTGGGCTGTGTGCTTTCCCCTTTGGTTCCTGCTTCTCACTCATTTGGAATCATTTCTTCTCTGCGTCCCAGAGCAAAGACCAATATAAATTTGACCTAGTCCCTAAAAATGTTTACCTGGCTAAAAATATGCCAGCTTCATTATATTTTTAGCCACATTTAGATTCAAAGTATATGAATTGCCCGCACTTGTGTATTCCGCATGAACTGTTGGTACATTTTGTAACAGGAAGCTGCTGGTTTTCCATTCCAAAGAACTGGAATCTGGTCAGAAATGTGTCTTTTGCAAAAGCCAACTCTCGCCACATTCCACGGCTGTTTTGAAGACCGGCTCGTCACCTGGATTCGGAGGAAGCCAGCCACGGGCGAGGCCAAGCTGGCCAGGCTGCCTGTTGTGTGCTCCAGGTCTGGTGCCTTCCAAGCGACCTCTGCCTGGCTCGCCCAGGCCCCCGCCATCTGCAGTGTGTTGCCTTTGGATTAGTGTATGGGCAGACAGGGCGCTTATTTTAGAACTGGAAGGAGAGGAGATGTATCAATAAAAGCAGGGAAGGAAAAATCCATTCAGTGGTTTTAAAATATCTCTCCCTTAATAGGACAGATTATTTTTGTTTCTTAAAAATAACTGGTACTTTGCTCCTCGAAACAGAGTTGGAAAGAGAGATGCATTAGACTGGGAAAAGGAGAGGGCTGTAAAGGTGGCCTTTCGTTTCATCACCCTGGCCCAGTCACACAAGCCAGGTCATTTCTCCCAGCCTCCAAAGCTTCTCAGGCTCTGGACTGGCAGACTCGGGGCCCAGCACATAGTCAATGTTTACTAAATAGGAAGTGAGTAAATGACAGGGACTTGTGCAAGATTCCAGGCAGAGCTGGGACTAGCATCCAGGTCTGAGTTCAAGTCGGGGCTCCTACTTATACTATTTCTCCAGACCCTATTAAGGAATCTACCATGTGTCCCTTAAGATGCTAATGGGTCAAAATGTCATACCCTTAGTTTTGTTTCTTTCATGGGAGCTTCTAGTGCAAAGGGTGGGTGAGTGTCTTAGTGCAAAGTGGATGAGTCAGGTTGGCTGGGAAAAGGTAATGTATCTTTTTTTCCCTCAGGGAGGGGACTTACCCTATGAACAGACTCTTATTTTGTCTGAGTTTAGGGCTGGCTCTGAGATGCCCACAGTAGGATGTGGAGTTGAGAATTGGATTTGCCGACATGCACTGGTTTTTCTTTCTTCCTTTCTTTTTCTTTCTCTCTTTCTTCCTTTCCTTTCCTTCCTTCCTTCCTTCCTTCCTTCCTTCCTTCCTTCCTTCTTTCTCTTTTTCCCTTTCCTTCTTCTTTGTTCTTTCTCCTGGTCACTTTTTGTGCTTTAAACCCTTGTTAATAAGAGTATGGTCTGTGGCCCAGTCTGTGGCCCAGCATTAATGGCATCACATGGAAGTTTGTTAGGAATGCAGAACCATAGGCCTAGCCCCAACTTCTGAATCAGAATTTGCATATTTTTTATCTTCACCTGAGGATATGCTTTTATTGATTTGAGAGAAAGAGAGAGAGAGAGAGAGAGAGAGAGAGAGAGAGAGAGAGAAAGAGGTGAGAGAGAAATATTGATCCATTGCTTCCAGTACGCTCCCTGACTGGGGATGGAACCTTCAACCTGTTATGTGCCCTGACCAGAAATTGAACCTGTGACCCTTTGAGCCACCCTGGCTGCAGGTAAGGTTAAAATTTGCATTTTAACAAGACCCCCACAGACAATTCATAGGCAAATTAAAATTTAAGAAATGAAGGAGCTTTTATGCCCTCACCCCTTCAAAAGAAGTATTTAAGAGAAACCCCCTTCCTGCAAAGTACTCAGTGGCTACCTCTGTCTGGAGGCATGGACCTTATTGCATGGGAGGGATGGAAGAGCACCTCTAGAAGAGGGTATCATAAAAGAAACATCTAGAATACATGGCCACTCCATTTCTTGCACTGTTCTGTCTTATTCACCTGTGCACTTGGCTTTGTAGCTAATGTTTGGTCAGCCTGATGGGAGGCCGCACTCTGGTAACTGCAAAAGGAAGAGAAATCTAGTCTTTAACCTGGGAGCTCAGGATTAGAGGACCTCAGCTCTCTGCTCTGCTGGGTGTGCTCTTGGCTGGTGGAGATGGCATCTTTCGGGAGCTAGGGGCAGTTTCACCCTAGCCTTTCTCACAGACGGCTGAGAAATCCTTTCTAGCCCCTATAGCAGAGGCAGGACCGTGCTTCCCACAGTCTGAACAGAGCCCAACTCCCATGATCCTTTGCTTTTTGGAAGTCTCCTTCCATTTCTCCTTGAATTGCAATTGGAAATTGCATCGCCTGATTCCAGCTCGTCATTGTGAAGGAGGCAGGATGCATCCTGGGGCACCAAGAGGAGGGACTCATTAAGTGGCGGTGCTGGGCTCTCCATCCTGAGCACACCCACTCAGGAGGCAGGTGCTGTGCAAGTCTAATCAGTCTGTCTGCTGAGGCATTCCTTTCAATCATGCTGCAGTCGTGTGTTGATTTGGGGAAAGCCCATTGATAAAACTGTAGCAGACTAAGCCCCTGAATCAGGCTTTTGGTGAAATTATTGTCTCAGGCTGATGTCAGAGCCTTTTCACCTTATTCTGTGTAAACCAGGGCTATTTAAAAGCTGCTCCCATGATCACTGGTGCCATGGAAACCTGTCCTGTGCACACCCCTGTCTCAGTCAGGTATGGGCCATCACAGGGGGAGGGAGGGGCCTTGGTGGCCTCACTGAGGAGTCTGTTGGAGGAGGAAGAAAGGTGGCAGAGGGAGTGGAAAGGGGCTTTCTGCCACCTCCCCCAGCTCCCCTAGACTTGCCTCATTTAACCCCATCCAAGCCACCTGGAGGAGGGACCTCCTCAGCCACACTCAAGTTCAGCCTTGGCCCTAAGTGGGGACAGGAAAGCTGCCCTGTGACTGAAAGATGATTAGCCTGATACCAAGAAGTCGTTTGTGTGTATGCATACATGTGGACCTCTGTGTGAGCACGTGTGTGTGTGTGTGCGCGCGCACGCGTGCCCAGATGCACCTCGAGAGGCTGTAGAAAATCCATTTTGACCACTGGGAGCACTGCAACATGTGAGGCAGTGTGGGGAGGTTGAAAGAGCACTGTTCCTGGAATCAAGAAATGTGAGTTCTCTTTCCAGACACTGCTTTCACCAGTGGCATGACCCGGGCACATGTCCAGTGGTCCTTTGCCAGGAGCCTGTGGAGTTGTCAAAACAGTACACATGCCCAGCTGTCTCCCTGACAGATACAGGCCAGGGGGGAGGCTTCAGCATCTGTATTTCTTAGGGCTCTGAGGGGATTCTGATGCAAACTTGGTGGAGATCTCCTGGGGGACTTGAGACCAGCCCCCCTTAGAGAAGTCAGGGTAGTGCAAGTGGTCACAGCCACGCAGACCAGGGTTTGGATTTAGCTCTGCCCACTGGAGGTGAGGCCTTAAGCAAGTTGCTAAACTTGCCCATGCATCTTCACCTGCTCTAGAGGCATGAGAGTGTCCTCATGGGGCTGCTCTGAGCACCAAACACTGTACTGTGCATGAAGCAGAGTGCCTGGCATTGTGACGCATCCTCCGTAAATGTTAGGTCTCAGGTGTACACACGTGTGCGTGTGTGCATGTGTGTATTTTCTGCGGTGCCCTAATATCTGGGTAGAAACCTCCTAAGAAAAGCCAAGGCAAGACATGAGATGGCAGTGCTCAATTATATTAGTGTAATTTGGCAATAGGGAAACCAATTAATTCATTCTTTCAGACAGTTAATAACAGGAAAGGGAGTGTGCAGAGAAAGGTCCTATGGGGCCAGAGAGAGATTCCAAGCATGCATCTCTTCCTCCACAGCAGTGGTGTTCAAGCTTCATTGTGCATCAGCATTACCTGGGGGGCTTGGTAAATATGCAGAACCCTGGGCTCCAGCCTCAGGGTCTCTGATTTTGCAGATCTGGGTGAGGCCAAGCATGCATATTTTTGACAAGTATGACCAAGTGAACAATCTGGCCCACAGTGAAAAATCAAATTGGAGGATTAAGAGGAGGAGGGAGCTAGGTGAGTCAGGCAGGCAAGAATGAGATCCTAGGTAAAGTAAGATGGGCTGAGGTTTGAATGCATGAGAGAACATAGGGCAGCGTGTTTTGGATTCGGTATGCTGAGCAGATGGTAGAGGGGTCTGGTGGACAGGAAGCCCTCGCTCTCTCCCTGCTGCCAGGGATGAGGGTTGCCATGTCTGGTGGGCATCACACCAGGATGTCAGCCACAGAAGAGGGTTACCCAGGATTCTTGGTGAGGGGTAATGAACCCTGAGTATGTGCCCCTTTGTTCTCATTTAAGGTCTGAGCTGGCTGCCTTTAGCTTCCTGACAGTGGCCCTAGAGTTCAGCATCAGCCTCTGCTCATTCAGAAATCAGAGTTTAGGAGCAACCTGAGGCGGGAGATCTGGGAGTGTGAAGTAGATCTAAGATACTCAGGACCCCAGAGTGGAGTGGCAGAAAGAGGGCCAGAGATAAAATGAGGAGGTGTGTATTTGAATGTTACTTATTATGGGCTGTGGGAGCTGAGAGGGGCCTCAGCCAGAGTCCCAGGTCTGCAGGGGGCCCAGTGTCCCCATGATAAAGCCCAAACCAAGATATTCCCAAGCAGTGGCCTTGGGATCATTGGTCCCGGAGAGTACATTTTCTGGGGTCCTCAGTGCACTGGGAGGAGCTGTAGATAAGAAGGGGTAAAGGGTAAGGGAACATTCATTCAGCACCTAAGTGCCATGCTCCATGCTTACGTGATTTATCTCATTCAGCCTCCACCTGAGGAAGCAGACATCATCAGTCTCATTTTACAGATGGAGCAAGAGAGGCCCAGAGAGGTAAAGCAACTTGTGTAATCCACACAGAGAGGACTTGGCAAAGCCTGCATTTGAACTCACTCTGGCTCTGACAATCACCCTCAGTTCCTCAGTGAATGCAGGGGAGGCCTTGCTGCTCCGCCCTCAAGTGCAGGCCCCTTGGAAGCCCAGCAGTCCCAGGTGGGGCGGGGAGGGGCACAGTGTGGGCCGAATGCTCTGGAGTCCCGTGACGTGTGGGGCATTTCCGTGCCCTCTGTCAACAATCCAGCCTTCAGTAATCTTGGCCTGGCTGCTGGCTGCTGTCACCACAGCCAGACCCCCCACCCACACAGGCAAAGGCTGTGGCCAAGGGCACCCTGGAGGGGGAGGAGGAAGTGCCCTCCAGAGGGGTCTGTCCCAAAGCCCCTGAATGGCCCCATTGAGGCCCTGGGCAGGATGACAATGGGCCTGTTGGGGTCCTGGGTCTGGTCCACGGAGGAGAGAGGCCCAGGGCTGGGCAGGCAGTGCTGGCTGGGAGGCCAGACGCCGACTTCCAGGGCTGGGAGCCAGTGCCTCTGACGTGCTCTGCTATGCCAGCTCTACTTCATGGGAGCAGCTGGGCCAGCTCCACATTCCTCCCCATGCCAGGAAGCAGCATGAACCTGTTCCCCAGGCCCCAGGCGGCTCCTCCAGCCTGAGGCTCCTTCTGGCTCCTTGGAGGACTTTCTGCTCACCGGGACTATGGTTGGCCCTTTCCAGTGTCCCCTTGGTCCTCAGGGACATTCTTTTCAACCCATTTGGAGAAATAACTCCCCAAACCCCAACAACTTAGGGCACCTACAGTGGGTTTGCCAGATAAAAAGAAGAGTGCCCAGTTAAATTTGAATTTTACATAAATAACAAATAATTTAAAAATTATATTTAAGTATTGAACAGACACTAATAAATGATAAGGGCTGAGCCAAGATATGGGCCCATTGGGTGTGTCATGGGGCACACTGAAATTTAAAAGTTATTGGTTGCTTATCTGAAATTCAAATTTAACTGGGAACCCTCTGTTTTCAGTTGCTCAATCTGAAAACCCTAGCTATAGGAGCCATGATGAGCACACATGTGGGGTCACAGGATATGCTAGGTTTTTCTTGATGCCGCCAAGGTGGGGCATGGGGAGTGGGAGGCCTCTGCTGGGCCCACTCTTCACCTCTACTTCCCATACATAGGATTCCGGACATTGAATTAATAGTTACTTTCTAATAGGCAGCCATAGTTCCATTGTTGTTATTGACCCCGCCCCTTTCAGGACCTGCATCTTTCTCCCCAAACCCCCACACGGGAAAGGAAGCTTTGAGGTTCAGTTCCAGTTGGTGACTATGCACTTACTGCAGATCACATTGGGCTGAGCCCTGGTGATTTAATGGTGAATGAGCCAGATGTGATACCTGCCCTCAGAGGAGCCCATAGGCCAGATTCGCAATCAACAAAGGAGCAACCAGGATCCAGCAAATCATAAGCACTGTGGGTGGGTGGGGAATCACAGAGGGGCTTGCTGAATCTCAAGAGGGTATCCAACAGCTACGGGGACAGATAAACACAAAGAAAAGGGGTCTTGAGGTCAGGGCATCCAAGTTGAAATCATGGGTGGTATCACTGAGCTGACTAGCTATGTGACCCTGGGCCAGTCATTTACCCTCTCTGGGCCTCAGTTTTTCTCATCTATAAAATGGGAACAATATTCCTTGCCTAGAGGCACCAGTGGAAGATTCTAAGTAAAATGAATGTGAACATGTACTACCAATATATGGTTCTAGATGGTAAGTGTGTAGGGGGTATGGGTTTGAAGGAGAGGGGAAGAATAGGGGGCAGGAACGTTTGGGATCCAGGCCCCTCCATACTAACCCCCTCAGCACACTGCCTCTAGTTACATCTCTGGGCATGATTGTCCGTCTTTTTGTGGCATTCTCAACTGAGTAACAGTGACACCAGATGTTTGGATAGTGTTTTACTGTTTGCAAAGCATAATAAGAACATGGGCTGTGGATTTCAACAGGCCTGGGCTCAAGTTCTATCTCTACTCTGTGCCTTAGTTTCCTCCTTTGAAAAATGGAACCTCATAGGCATGGTTGAGAGAATGAGACGAGACCAAGTCATATACAGCATGAAGCCTGGCACATAGCGAGTGTGAGCAGCTAATAGGGCCTTGTTTGAGTTTCATAACTACCTTGTGAAGTAGTGGGTATCAGGTGGAGAATGGACTGCAGAGGCGGGGCTGTGGTGAATGTACATACATTCTGCTTCCCAGGAGGCCTTTGTCACCAGCCTTCAGAGGGCTCTGCTTTGAGCCAACATCCCTCTGGATGTCTGGGGACTAGTTGGTGCTGGGCTCTCCTTGACCGGTTGTGGTCTGTCCAGATACCTGGGTGTCTCCCGGAGATCTCGGTATGCCTGTTTATGCCAATCCCAGCCCTCCCAGCCCCCTCAGCCTCCAGGAGGTGGGGAGAAAGAGCATCCTTTAGGAATCTGAGGATTTATACGCCTCACAACACCCATTCTTCCTTTGCTGGGCTTGGAGTCTGAGATGTGGGCGATTTTATGATCCTCTTAAACCTTTTTGTTAACCCATGCCCGCACAATTATGCTGTTGGCATGGATGCTAGTTGCATTGTCTTGAACACAAAAGCAGCTTTGAAAAGAGGGGGCATTTCTGTGGAAAGGCTGGGGTGGGCCTCTCATAGGAGAAGGCAGACTTCAGCTGACCAATCCTGTGGGAGCAGGTGGATTAAATTGCTCTTTTAGACAGTACTCTGGTTTCTAGCAGAATAATAACCAATAACCATGATTGTTTGTTGAAGGGAAAGAGCAGCAAGCTAACCTTTACTGCGCACTTGCTGTGTGTGCAGCACTGTGTGGGGCTTCTTGCATAGCATCAGGTTAGTTCCTGACCACTCTCTGGGGGTTAGGTCTTCAACCCATTTTACAGATGAGCAAAATGAGCTGGAGAGGCTGGCTGATTTGTCCTAGGTCACGTGACCGGTAAATAGTAGCACCAGGGCAAAGATGAAGAGAGAGGGAGGAGGGAAGGGTAGGAGGGAGGGAGGGGGAGAGAGAGATCAATTTGTTGTTCCACTTAGTTATGCACTTATTGGTTGCTTCTTGTATGTGCCCTGACCGGAGATCAAACCTGCAACCTTGGCGTATCGGGACGATATTCTAGCCAACTGAGCAACCTGGCTAGGGCTGGGGTTTTGAGCTCAAGAGTGTTTGGCTCTGGAGCCCATGCCTTGCTATCACTCAAGCACCTAGGTCTGCATGCTTCAGGGGGGACCCAAACAGCAGAAGGCATGTGCCTGCCTTCAAGGTTCCAGCCGAAGACACAAGATGCTCCGCCTACCACAGTGGTCGGCATTAAGCCACTGAGCACCATTAGTGCCTGACTTCAGACCAGAGGACTGAGGCTCCTAGGGGAGACAGGACCAGAGCCGGTGTCTGACCTCACCTCTTTCCTTAAAGAGGATAAAGGATTTTGGTTACATGGAGGGAGGAAAGAGGGTTTTCCAAGAACAGGCCGAGCCTGTGCAAAGCCAAGAGGCAGGAACGAACATGGCAATTGTGCAGTGAGAGATGACAGTGAGGAGCCCCGCTTTGACCGACTACATACTGAAGCTGATGTTGCAAGGCAGGCCCGAGGCTGGAGAATGAAGGCCTTGGAGGCTGACCAGTCAGGGGTGTTTCGGTCTCAATCCCAGAAAGTGGGAGCCTTGATGGGATTCTGAGTAAGGGAGGGCAAGCTGAAAATAGTGGGTAAGGGATTTATCTCAGGACGCTGGAAAGGACAGAGACTGAGACATGACCAGGGATCGTTGGAAATCTTGGTGCTGCTGTTTCTGTTGGTGATGGTGATGATGACTAATGTTTACTGAGGGCTTACTATGTACTGGTACTATTCTGAGAATTTTACATGCAATAACTTGTTTAACGATTCTGGCAGTCTTATAAAGAAGGTGCTATTATTAGGCCTGTTTTACAGATGAGGAAACTGGCACAGAGAGGCCATAAGAGCCTGGGATGGGGGTGGACATTGAGGCTGGAGAGAAGCATGTCGAGCTAAGAGCCACTGAAGGAAGAGTGAGTTTGGGGCGAGGTGCCCAAGTCAAGAAGGAACGAGGGGGCGGAGGCTCTGCAATGCCTCCCAGGTGAGCCAGTGCTCCTTTATAGGAGCCCGCGTCCCAGCGGTTGTTATTGGTGAAGGTAGCAATTTCCTAAATGCCTGTGTGAAAATGCCTGTGTGAAAATGTAAGTGTGCTGTTTGAAAGGAAGAACTTAATAAGCCCGTGTCAGACACAGAATCTGCTTCAGTGAAGGGAGGACGGCTTGAGAGAAGGGGACCCTGGATGGCTCAGTTCTGAGAAGGCTCGTGCCGGCCAGTCCCTTGCATGAGAGCGTGCTGCCTCAAAACATGCCCAGGGTCCCTTTCTCTCGAACCCCTGGCCCTTCCTTCCAACTCACACTCATTCTGACACAGAGCAATTCCCGCTCAGCATTCATGGCCAGCGCTGGGTGAGGTGTTCCCCTTCCAGGTCCCCCGCTGGCATGTTAACAGACTCAACAACTGGCTGATGGAAGTGGGGAATGTGAGTATTCCCTGTGGGCTGGGCAGGGACAGAAGTTCACGCATCCTACCCCCAAAAAATGTACAGTGAGAGGGCTGGGGTCCTGCCTGTGCTTCGCCACAGCAGTGTCTGGAACCCAGAGGCCTTGGACCTGCATCCCACAAGGGTCATGAACCGCACACTCTCTCAGCTGGTCTCCCATGGAGGGCTGGGTCAGGCCAGGGAGCCCCTCTCAGTCTGGGAGGGTGGAAAGCAGTCCTCAGCCCCCACCTCAGTGGTACGTAGTCATGACAAGCATCGCTCTCTAGTCAGCCAGGCCAGAGGGAGGTATTGGCCTACTTGCCTATAACCTTAGATCATTTGTAAAATGGGGATAATGATAGTACCATCCTGACAGTGTGAGAGGAGTCAATCAGAGAAGGCCTTGAACGAGCTTAGCCCAGGACTTGGTGCATAGAAAGTGCTCACTAAATAGAAGCTGCAGTGGTTGCCCCACCCCCCACTCTGAACCCCCCTAGAAGACCTCAGACTTCCTCCGTGGGTGTTGTTACTAAACCTAGTGCCATGCAGCTCAGTGCCACTGGTTTCAGGGTGGCAGTGAACTCAACCTGGGCCCCTGTCCACTCTCCCTGGCTCTCTCAGCCAGATACATGGGTGGTACTGGGTGTTAGTGTTACCCTTGGAACAGCCCTCTCCCTTGGCATCCTAGACAGAGCCCTGTCGCATTCCTTGCTGGACCCACAAAGGTTTAATTTACATCAGAGGTAATAACAGTTTTAACCAGTACTTATAGAACACCTACTGTGTGCCAGTACTTATAGTACACCTACTGGATTGATTAATTTAATCTTCACATCCATTCATTCCATCAAGTAAACACTGTTATCACTCCCAGGAGGAAACAGGCATAGCAAGGCTAGGTCACTTGCTTGTGCTTGAAATTATACAGCCAAATCAGAGGTGGGACTCGAACTCCTAACCTCTATGCCATTCTGAACAAAGGAGTTTGAAGCCATGCCTTCTGCACATTGCATGAAATTTTAACAACCTGCTGACAGCCCGGAGCTTTGCTGTTTCTCTGAGCACAAGGGACCAGAGCCATCTGTTGGGTGCTTTTTTGAGGGAGCTGGTGTGACTTGTTTCAGGATAAAATGCAGAGAAATAGCATCACTTTTTTCCCCCCATGATAAAAATAACCTGCAGGGATGGGAAGAACAAACGGAGGTTGGAAGGCTGACATGGTGGTGAGGAAGGAGCTGCAGTGCTGGCGGCTGCCCACCTGGGTGCCATCTGCTGCCATCTGCCCAATTTGGGGGCAACCTCAGCCTGGCCTGCCAGGGCCTGTCTGGCCACAGCATCAGCCTTCAGAAACAGAACAGCTTTCCAAAGAGCCTTTGGCTCAAGGCAGCTCAAGTTGCAGAGAGAGGTCCATGGGGGGTGGTGGCAGTTCCAAACATATGGCTCATTCATAGGATGCAACAGTGACCATGTATCTCCCCCTCTCCTATCACCCAGCTCCAGACACAGACCGGGCATGGCTTTTGATCATGAAATGTCTTTTTAAAAAATGAAAAACTGGAAGTAGTTGGTGAGTTTGAGATTATGTTAATGTATGCAATTTCCACTGCTGCTAGGATTAAAAATAGCTTCCTTTTAGGCAAACTGGAGCTACTCACTGTCAGCCTGCCTTCTAAGCCACTTCTGGTTGGGGTCCAGGGATGGTGGGCTGGGCACCAGGCACAGTTATGAGGGTGTCCTTGGCTGTCCCAGGCTCTGCAGCTTTGCTGAAGCAGAAGGTAAAAGACAAGAGTGTCTTCATAGGCATGTTTAATGGAACAGAACTTGATCTGCTAAACTTCAGTGAGAACTCTTGTCAGCATTAAAAACCCTGCGGAAAATTCTGGTTCTTCTCAGGGAGCGTCTGTTCTTTAGGCTTACGTCTCCTGGGGCATCTAGGATCTCTGCTAGGCATCTAGCATCTTTGCTAAACAAATAGACTGATTGATTTGGAGGTCAGTTTCAAATTGAATGGCCATCATTTGTTGAATGCCTACTGTGGGCTAAGATGTTTTTTGTATTTTCCACGTCTTGCTCATAATAAGTTTATAAGGAAATTATAATTGTGTCCATTTTACAGAAGGGATAACTGAGGATCACTCTATATAATTGATTTGCTAAAAAGTAATTAGTGGCAAGGCTGGATTTGGACCAGGTGTCCATTCTCCTAATCCCCTTGCCAGCCTCTCTTTCCCACCCACCTGGAGTGGGACCACAAAATGCAAGTAACTTGGAAAGACTTGGGTACCTTGAGAAAACTATCACAAAGCTCCTGTGTCTTAAGTGCTACTTTACTCCACAGGAGGGAGTCATTACAAGGAGGAGGGGACAGAAAGAGGAGTGAGGAAAGGGGCTTGTCTGTTGAATAGATAATTCCAAGGCAGGGTAATATGGTGGAAGGTGGTATATGAGCATCACAGATTTTGGGTCAAAGAGACTGGATTTAAGAACCATCCTTGCTTCTTCCTAGCTCTATGCTTCTATGCAAGGCACGTATGCTTCCAGCTCAGTTTCCTCATCTGAAAAATGGGGATAAGAGTTTGTACTTCCCAGGGTGCTTGAGAGGATTCCATGAAATCGCACATGGAAAGAACGCACTTAACAGGAAGTCCAGTGCCCATACAGTATCCGATGAATGGTGGCTATTGCTGGTTAGTATCTGATTTCCCAGACCTAAGCAGACCCAAAGCAGCTGATTAGGGGCTGGGATAGGTTGGCGCTCTGATAGCTCAATGAATTTTCGAAACTACTGACAGCCTGACAGCAAACAGAGGGACCAAAAAATCCACTCTCGTCAGCCCCACAGCAAGTAATGCTGGTTATGATGCTTCCTGGGCCATGAAGAAAAGGTGGATTTCTGTTTGTTGGATTCTTATTTTTGAGAAGGTGAGACTGTGTAAGAGAAATCATGGGGATAAAAGGGCTGAAATGTTGGGTAGGGGTTCAGCTCTCCACTCTGTGTGGCCCGAGCCCAGGCAGAGCAGGGCCCCGAGACAGATATCTGCTGAGGATCCACTCAGAGCCCATCTGCCTTGCCGGGGCTGGAGTTCCAGTATTCTAGATGCAGATCTTAAATGTGGGTGACAGATGTGGGGAGGCACATCCAGGAGATGAAAAGACAACTCCATCTGTGTGGTTCCGGAGAAAGAATGGGGAGCCCAGTGAGTGGATGGTGGCTTTTTCTAGTAAACAATTTGTGGGTGAGTTTTCAAGGGGGGAGGCCATGTTTCTGGACAACGTAGACACCTAAGCCTGGACTCCTGCCCCCTGGCATGGTGGGTGAGGTTGCAGGTGATGCTTGTTGGTTAGGGGAGAGGAGGAAGGGCAGTGCCTGGCCCCTGTGAGGAGGGCTCTGAGGCTCTCCCCTGTAGAGGAAGTCCCATCGCTGTCAGTGCCTGGGCTTTGTGACAGCTCTTTGAAGGTGTTTTAGTAACTGCAGATGGGATGTTTGGCTGCCTCTCCCAAGCTGCCGCCAGCAGTGCAGAGCTGTGTGCTGGGGCTCAGGGCCACCGTGGAGCTCGGCAAGTTAGGTGTTGTCCCCTGGGCCACACAGTGGTTCCTGTTGGGAGAAGAGGCAGTAGCTGGGAGAAGACAGCCAATGGCAAAAGTTAGTGCTATTAGAGGCACATCCAAATCATAGCCTCTTCCCTTATACTCCTCCCCTTAAAATCATTTATTGAGTTGTTAACATATATCAGATTCTTTGTTGGTCTCTTCATGTACCTTTTCTCATTTATTCATCATAGCAACCCTAGGAGGCAGATTCTCATTTTAGTGCCATTGTAATGATGAGAAAATGGGTAAAGGGAGAGTAAGGTGTCCAAGGTCAGAGAGCTAGGAAATGATAGAGTTGGGATACAAACTCAGGTCTGTCCCCTTAATTATTACTTCAGAGATCATATTGCATTCACACCCTGCATTCCCCTCTTTTGAGGGTCAGTGGCAAATTTTTAAGGTAAGGGTATGGGTTGCAAACTGGGGGCCTTCAGGCTGAATTAGATCTGTGGATACATTTGTTTGCACAGTATTTTTTAAAAATGTTTAATGCCTTTAGGTAGTGTTCCCTGTTTACCACAGTCCCCACCACTCCCAGTGGTCTTACACCTGGCCAGCTGCATGGCCACTTTAGGAATCTGAGTTTATGATTCTTGGCCAAACATTTCCTTTGCCTGAATCAGCGACTGAGTCAGATGTACTGACAGAGGCCTGGGGTGGGGGAAATGCCCTCATCTTTCTACTTACGAGGGAGGAAGAGCTAGCATCTCCAGACTTGGCCAAGCTGGTCCGAGGGACTTCTGAGGCCCTGGCTTTGCTTTTGTGCTTGAAATTCAGCTTCATGAATTTGAAGAGGACAGTGGAGGCTGAAATCATTGTCCTATTCTTGGAGAAGATAAAGAAAGTTCTCCTGTAGTTATTGTACTCCAAGCTGGCACACCTGCAGGGCAGCCATTCCAATCCTGGTGAGGAGTCATTTGCCCGTGCACCTCTGCAGGCACCTGCTATGAACAGAGGTGTGTGAAGTGCTGGGAGGGATGACTGCCTGCAAATAGGACTGTGTGAAGTGCTGGGTGGGCCTTGAAGTTTGGAGGGGTTTGTTCAACAGAAGTAGGGTAAGTGACATTCCATGTAGAGGAAACATCATGGGCAAAGGCATGGAGGTTGGAAAACATGGAGACATAGTCAGGGAAAGAGATTTATTGATGTTTTGCAAGATGCAGAGGGAAGGAACATGAAGAGAGAACCAAACGATAGACAATACTGGCTTCGGTAGCCCAGTTGGTAATAGTAGCAAGCATTTATTGAGCATTTACTATGTCCAGGGCATGTTGAAAGCACACTACAAATACCATCACCTTTGATCATCACAGAAAGCCTATGAAGTAGAAAATATATATATTTTTATCATCACAGTTGCAAATTAGGAAACTGGTGCAAAGAGCTCAGGGTCGCATTCAAGGTCACCCAGCTAGTAAGTAACCCAACAAGTCTGGCCCCAGAGCTCATGCTCCGAACC
This sequence comes from Myotis lucifugus, assembly GCF_000147115.1. NCBI lineage: Eukaryota > Metazoa > Chordata > Mammalia > Chiroptera > Vespertilionidae > Myotis > Myotis lucifugus. The sequence continues at coordinate 223,773 of NW_005871172.1, read as the reverse complement.
TTTGCCCTGTGCTGTTTCCAGCAGCAGCCAGCAGCCCGAGACTGTGGAAAGAGATCAAGAGAGAAGTTTAGACCCTCTAATGACACCATTTTCAAAGACTGGAATTAAAGCCCTTTCCTGAATGGCCTCAGGCTCCCCTTACAGTGTGTCTCCTCCCACTTACCCCTCTCAAGCCCCTTATATTCCAGCCAAGACAAACTCTTTTGGAAGAGCATGAGCTTGGGAGTCATATGGATTTAGGGTCAGATTCTGGTTTGCCACTTCCTACCTCTGGTGACATTGGCAAGTTCCTTAGCCTCTTTTTGCCTCAGTTTCCTCATCTGTAAAACAGGAGTGCTAATAGTACCTGCCATATAGGCTTGTTGTGAGAACTGAAGGAAGTAAGCGCAAGACCCTTACCATGGGTTTGGCTAATAGTCAGGGCCTGATCAGCAGCCGCTTTGAGCATAGAATTTATTTCCCATGTGATCATCACATAGGTCTGGGATGGGCAAAGATGCAGGTGTGGTTTGCAATGAAGGCCCATGGACCGCCTGCCACCCTCTGCATGAGATGCTCCAGGTCAGACCTGGTGTGGTTACATCCTTGCTCTCCACGTGCCTGCATGGGTAGATGGGGCATTGCTGCCAGGAAGGTTATTGGAGTTGGTTGCCTTCCACTGGGGCCTGGCTTGCTGTCAACCTCACCTATCTCTAGATAGTGGGAGCAGGCATCCTTTGGCCCTGATACCCCAGACAGGCAGAGAATCAAGAAGCCGTCCCTGTCCTTGTCCAGATGAATATCTACATGGATTAGAAGCTGCAGCTCTGGAGGTCTGAACCTAGTGCCAGGCAGGCTCACCTTCCTGTCTACCTTGGCAGCTGCCATGGTTGCTATTGCCATCTGGTGGCGTTTTGCAGCAACACATGCATGGAGACTTGCAATATCATTAAAGGGACTGAGCTCACAGCGTCCTGAGAATTGAAGGTCTGAATCAACCTGCACATGGTACAGAGGGCAAAACTTAGATCCAGGGAGGAGAAACAGCGAGGTCTAGGTTCAAATTGCACTCCCCTAACTGGGATTTGGGACAAACAACTGAACTCCGATGAGCCTGTTTCTTATTTTAAATGTAATGAAAATTGACCACATCAACTTGGCCATCATGAGGCTCCCATGAGGGCTTAATAAACTGCAGAGGATTCTACCAATGGGAGAGGTGGTGGTTAGGAGGTTGCAGCAGCAAAGCGAGGTTAATGCTTCTGGTCTTGTGAATCAGGGGTTTGGCCTGGCCTTGTTGGACCAGCCAAACCCAATGCAGAGACAGGAGCAAGAATGGACGTGGGTCCTCCCTCTTCGCAGGCACAGGATATATTCAGGGCGTGAAGCATTGGGGTCTACAACCCAGGCTGTGCATCCTAGGCCCTTTCTCCCTCCTGGGTCTTGCCTATGACCTCCTCACCCAAAGGTAGTGTCAGGTGGAGAATGCCTGGTGTCTGCAGTTCTCAGTTATGGGCAGGGCACTTGTGTCTGGGTTTCCTGCAAGGATAAATTCAGGGTCTGAAGGAGGGAAAAGACACAGTACTCTAAGATGAGGCCACATAGATGGGCTGGACTCAGCCCAGACCTGCTTCTCTAGCCCCAGGAATGCAATGGTATCTGGACCTGCACAGGAAGCATTAGCTCATCCCTTCCCGCTGATGGACAACGGGCTACTCGCCATCCTTCTGGGTCAGCTCTTTGGACAGGTCCAGCCAAAGGGCCTGGAGTGTCTGCTTCCCCCCTCCTCACACGCCCCACCCCCTTCATAGATTGGGGCCATCTTCAGGCCCTAAGGGGTCTCTTCAGGTTGTGATGTGCTCTCCGACTCAAAGCATCCCTTCCCTTCCACTGGCTTCACATGCAGTTGAGCACCTAGACAAGTGTTGGATGTTTTCACAGAGACTGTCTCGTTTCTTCCTCAGAGCAGCCCTTTGAGGGTGGGCTATTGTTCTCATATTACAGATGGAAAAATCGAGGCTTACAGAGGTCATCACTCAGTGAAATGGAAGGTTGGTGCTAAGCCCAAGCTTTCTGCCTCCTTGACCTTGTGCAATCTAAGGTGGAGACCTTCCAGAAAGAGACCTGGAATGAAGGCCCATCCCGGGGAGAGTCCCACGCTTCACTGAGCAGAAGGGAGGATCCCAGTGACACACTTTGCCAGAGACCCAGGAAAATGCTCTCCTGCCCTTCTCTCCCTGTCCCAGGTGTTGGCTCTCACTTCGTCCCTCTGTACCAAATGCTTCTAGAATGTTTACTTCTGACACCACTCACGTTGGTGTCACGTCACCTTGGAGGTAGTGAGTTAGAAAAGAGCCGTGGGGGTGGAGGAGCACCGGGCTTCTTCGGAAGCCACAGTTTTCATTTTTATGGTTTCAATTAGTATCTTTCATTTAAAAAGGAAATATGCAGATAATTTTTTAAAAGATTTAGCTACATGGGTATACAATGAGCAGAAAACATCCGTTTTTCTCTCAACCAAGTTCTGTCTCACTCTCACAGCAATCTCCTCTCTGAAAAGTTTCTTGTGCATCATTCCAGAAGTATTTGTACAAAAACAAACATACTCAAGTAGATCTATCTTTTCCTCTCCCAGGTGGGACCTCCCATACTCACCATCTTGCAGAGGTCTTCTTTCACTTCTCACATCTCCTGGCACAGAGGCCAAATGCCTTCTCTTTACCTGCTTTATTGCTATGGCTGGTCGCTCTGCAGTTACTGACTGTTGCCCTCCTCATGGACATTTGGCTGTTCTGTTTTTTGCCATTATGAATGGCATGTTCATTATACCTTTATCTTTGTACAGTTGCACACAAAGGACTTTAAGAGGGATCCTTTTTAAAAAAATAATTTGTTTTTATTGATTTCAGAGAGAGGAAGGGAGACAGAGGGAGAGATAGTAACAATGATAAGAGAGAATCATGGCTCCACTGCCTCCTGCACACCCCCTGCTGGGAATCAAGCCTGCAACCTGGGCATGTGCCCTGACTGGGAATTGAACTGTGACCTCCTGGTTCATAGGTCAATGCTCAACCAGTGAGCCACACTGGCTGTGCTAAGATAGATTCTTGAAAGCAAAATTGTTTGGTCAAAGTATATACTTTTTAGATTTTGCTAAATACTGCCAAATGGCTCTCCAGAAAATTTGCACCAGATTATATTCCCACCAATCAGAAGGCATGATTCTGGAGGCAACATGGAATTGCTCACCACCCCGCCTACCTCAGGAGTCTGCCCTTCCAGCCTGCCATGGTGACTGGAAGTCTCACCTTTACCTGGTCATTGTCTCTAGACGAGCCTAATGTCTAGGAATAGATATCTGTCCCAGAGGAACGAACCTGGGCTTTGGGAAGGCAATAAGGGAGGCCCATTTGCATTCATTAGCAGTGGACCGTGGTCATGGTCAGGGCTGCATCATGACTTTCATGGGCTCTCAGCATTTTTGCCTTTGGGAGCTACTTCTTCCACTAAAAAAAAGAAAAGCATATTTAAAAATATATTTTATGACTCCATTGGTATATGACAAATATTATCCAGGCTGGATTGTATTCAGTTTTTCTTCTGATTTAAAAAATATATATATATTTAAAACCTTTCCATAGGATCCTGCAAGTATCATGGGCCCTAAGCCCTGTGCCTTAATGTGTTAGTTGGCCCTGGACTTGGTCCCCACGTTAGCTTTCCACATACCTGCTTCCCTACCTGTTGTGACCCTCCCTCACCCTGGCTTTTGACACTGGAAGGGTGTGAAATTCAGGCCATGTTGGTTTAGCCAGCCATCACCAGAAGCACTGGGCAACATTTGGACCCACTCAGGGCTGACAACCCCCAACAGCATCGGAAACCTACAGTTTTCACCAACATAGTGATCTGAAAATATTATGCCCATTTTACAGATTAGGAAATGGAGAGGCTGAGAGAGCAAAGAGAAGTGACTTGTCCAAGACATACAGCTAGTAAGAAACAGAATTGTAGGGTCAACTGTAGCCGTGGCCCCCTTCGTGCCCTCCTGCATGGCCAGTGCTGCTGGCCTGGCTCAACCCAGACCTTATGGTCCATCTTTGTTCTTTGAACATCTTTGATTGTGTGACTTTACAGAAGACAAGGCAATGACAGTGCCACAGCCTGGCAGGCACACAAGTGGAGCTCCACATATTGGGGTGACATATGGAAGCCGATGGCAGCCGTGCGTAGTGAGTCTCTCCCTCACTGACTTCAGTGTGTGTGAATGTTATTTTAAACTAGAGTACAATTGATTGTCACACATGCCTGAAATCTGATTTTAATGTCAGCAGAGCGTGCTTAGAAATTCAGAATTAGATGGCTCAGCATCAATTACCTATTATTCTTTTTATTTATGGAGCATGTTTACTGTCATTAACTCGGAGAGTGCTGGAAGGGCATGGAAGGAGGATTAATCAAAAGAAGGTGGATTTAATAAGTCTTTGTGGATAGCAAAATTAGAAACGGATTTCTTTCTTTTTTACTTAAATTTTATCTGATTTCTACATTCTTCTGTTACATCTAACCTCTTCGCCTCATCCGCCCCCCCTTACCCCACCCCATGTCTCTTTTAGGAACCCGCTTCCATTCCTTCCTGTTGTCCTATCCAAAGTGTCAGTTAGTCATGTCCCCCTTCTAGGATGGGCCCCACCATCTGTATTCCTGATGAAGGTCCACAAAATTAAGTTCATGAAGCTCGGCTCTATTGGGTCCCTCCCTTCTTAAAAAGCCATTCATGGCCCTAGCCAGTTTGGCTAAGTGGATAAAGCATGGGCCTGTGGACTGAAGGGTCTTGGGTTCAATTCTGGTCAAGAACACATACCTCTCCCTGGCCCTGGTGTGTGCAGGAGGCAACAATTGATGTGTTTCTCTCTCTGTTTCTCTCCCCCTCCTTTCCACTTTCTCTAAAAATCAATGGAAAAATATCCTCAGGTGAGGATTAAAAATCCTATATAATAAAAGGCTAATATGCAAATTGAATGAACGGCAGAACAACCGGTCGCTATGATGTGCACTGACCACCAGGGGGCAGATGCACAATGCAGGAGCTTCCCCCTGGTGGCCAATGCACTCCCACAGGGTGAGCATGGCTCAACCAGAAGCCCTGAGCTGGGCTCATGGCTGGTGAGCACAGCAGTGGTGGCAGGAGCCTCTCCCGCCTTTGTGGCAGCACTAAGGATGAACATCCCCTGAGGGCTCCCAGACTGGGAAAGGGTGCAGGTCAGGCTGAGGGGACCCCTGCCCCTGAGTGCACGAATTTCGTGCACTGGGCCTCTAGTAAATAAATAAAATAAAACCCCTGCTTGAAAAAAAGCGATCATGATTATTGTCTACCTTTTATTTTGTCACCACTCATATTATTTTTACCTCCTGATAATACTTTGGAGTAGGAATAATTATATCCAATTTATAGCTGTAAGACTTGAGGCTCAGAGAGGTTGAGTTGGTAGTTAAAGGTCACACGGCACATACAAGATCCAAATTATCACCTTCCATCACACTGTGTCATTCTTACACAGGAGGACAATCAAAGAGGGCTGAATACAGCAGGCTCACTGGATACCAGAGGTGTGTGGGGGGGTGAGGGGGAGTGGGACATGGGACTGGGGCTGAACCTACATGCTCAGACCATCCAGTGTCTACACTGTGCGCTTGTGGAGAGGCAAATCGACTATTGTCCCATTCCTGCTCCCCTTTGCTGCTCCCTGACTGTGTCTAGGCAGTGGTATTGACTGTTTTTAAGCTTTGGTTTTTTAAAAATAAGAATCAGGCTGAGTTGGGGTAGACTATTACTCACTTAATACTTTCCCTCAACAGTTAGTATTTCCCTTCTGGGAAAGAGCCAGTGTCACCTTCCCTCCTCACAGTGATCCCATCTGGAAACCAAGAACTCTGTGCCCATGTAGAGACCTGGAAGGGCCTGGAAGACTGGGTCAGGGATTATGCACAGCCCAGGAGACCTGAGAACATGGACATTTAGCCCAGCATTTGCAGGATATGCTGGGCCCTCTGGAGGTTTTGTGGTGAAGGCTCTGATGCCTAAGGCAGAGCCATCAAGACTGTATTTCCTGAGGAGCAAAATGCCTCCCGATTGAATATGGTTCCCTCAACTTGGTCAGAGGCCCTACGGATGCCTACATGTGCCCTTCCCATCAGTGCCAGGAGACAGTGAGGCAGACCTCCTGACCCACATCTTCCGGTGATCAAGGATTGTAGAGTTCAGTGAAGCCAGCCTTAGTTACTCAGCATCTGTGAGAAGGATGGTAAGATACAGAGACGTGGATCCACCTCCTTCTGGGAGTCTGGGAGAGGGAAAAAGAAATGTATCTGGAGTTTGAATCCCATCTCTGCTGCTTCCACTATTTTGCCTTTTCTGAGTCTCATTTCCTCACCTGTGCATTGGATGTAATGAAACTTATACGCCCTGGGCTCCTTGGGAGGAGGGCTATGTCTGCCTCATTGTCCACCTTATTCCGGGCACCTAGCATGGTGCCTGGCCCAGAGTAAGTGCTGAATAAATACCTGCTAAGTGAATGAACACTATTGTGAATATTAAATGCAATGATGTTGGTAAAATGCTTCATTCGGGGGTTCGTGGCAGCAATGTGATGGTTGTTTTAATACTCCCTAGGGAGTAGAGTACTACTTCTATAGCGAGGTGCAGACCAGGAGGTAGCAGGCTTGGAGGGAGAATGACGGCTTCTCTCAGCAGGGCTTCCAAGGTGGATCATGATGCTGAAAGACAAAGAGGTGAGTGAGCATCCTCAAGGATACTGACAGGCAGAGATGGGGAAGACTTTGACCAAACCGCAAGACTGGTAACTGGCCAAAGACAGTATTGAAACCCAGAGATTGTGACTCTCAGCTAGCATCATTTCTGGGGTGTTCAGAGGTCTTATAGTAAGTAGTCTTTTACATTTTACGAACAGATTGTGCAAGCATCACCATAAGATGCTCTTAGAATTTCAGATGGACCCTTATTTTTAGAGGCAACATCACACTGAGCATTTGACAATGACTGATTCGTTTCTTGGTTTATTTTAAAGAAGCTTAAAGGCTATAGTTGACAATCATTTGGAGACACATTTAATTCGGCATTTAATAGCTTTGACTCCACGGGCCTGAACTCATGATGAGACCAAGATGTGAGAGTCGGTGGGGCGTCTCTGTCACAGGTCTGTCCTCACCTCTTTCAGCATCTGCTTCACCACTCCAGTCACCGCTGCGGCTCAGTCCCCAAGCTTGACTAGAGTGTCATTACATTTTATTACAGCTTCCTTCTCTTGGTCATAAGCTGGTTGATTGGGAGCTGGAGGACGCCAGTAATTAAGCTCACCTGTCAGATTTGAGCTCCAGTCGGAATGAAATACATTCTCTCGCTTCCCCTTTCATTCCCCTGGATGTCAAGGCCTCCAAGTTAAGCTCCTTATGGGAACAATATCTGACCCCAAAGTGTTAGAACAGGGATTACCGAGGTGGAAATTCAGCTAAGTTACCTACTTGTCACGACTTAGAAGAGCTGTGGGTTCTCAGGCTGCTTGAGAAAACTACTCATTTGTGAGGAAATCAGAGTTCCAAACCAGAATAGCCAGGGAAGCAATTTCTGGGATCACAGCATTCAGTCGTGATAGGCATTTGTCCCCAGAGAGAAACGCAGGCCAGTCCAGAGACTTTTAGGAAGAAAATGCAAAGTCCACAAAACCTTTCTGTGCAGGCTGTGGTCTGCGGGAGGTGGTGGGTGGGGAGGGATGGCTGCCTGCCTCTTGCCTGTGGCTTAGAGGAGCCGTGGCAGATACTTGGTCCCTACTGATGGGCCACGTGAGCCAAAGGCTGGATGGAGCTTTGTTCTTGGCTCTCCGAAATTATAGTCTGCTGTACTTCAAAGGGATTCTAATGAGGACATTGGAGGCACAAGGAACTCAGCTTGGCAGATTCAGTGTTCAGTTCCACCAAGTTTGGCATTACTTGTTCTCTCTGACTAACGTCTCTCTCTCCCTCTCTTCCTTGCCTGTACCTAGTGAAGATCATGTCAGAGGCCTCATTATTCTCGCCTTCATTTCCCTGCCTGCCTGCCTGCCTCTGGTGTGCTCATCTCATCTAGTTTCACCACTGACTCCTTTCTGAATTCTTGTCTCTCTTTCCATGCAAGGTGTGGCAGAAATAGCCTTCCTTTCTATAATGTTTACTAAAGACATTTTATGAAAACCTATCAATCCTGAACCTAGTCACTCATACAGCTCTTTCTCTCTCACTCCTGCCATATATCTTGGTGTTTTGCGTGCTGTGTTTTTTTAGGTGTGTTTCCTCACCTTCCATCGACCTTTCAAACAATTCTTAGACCTTTGCCAGGGAAGAACTCACTCAGGCTTGCTGTCCCAGACTCTGCACACATTTGTCACCTCTGTGTGGCTTTTAATATTGGTGAGAATCTAGTGACTTCCATCCCACCATTACGCTGCCTTAGTAGCTCATAACAGCTCACTCTTTCCAATGGTACTTCTAGAACAGTCCCCAAAGTAGGAAGTTGCAGACTGTCCAATCTGGAAGAGACTTTATAAATATTCCTCACTTCGGGTAGAGTAACTGGAGCCCAGAGAGGGAAACCAATTGGCCCAAAATCACACAAGAGGCAGAGACAGTCACATAAGGCCACAGCCCTCCTGATGGCCCTTTGCCATCTGTCCTCTGAAAATTAATTTCTACGTTCAAGTGCCAAAATTCAACATCCTTACTGAATAAGAATTGCAGTGCTCAATTATGGAGTATCAACTATGCGTCATGCATTATGCTGTGTGCTTTTTATATGTGCCTCATCTCATTCTTACCAAGTACTTTTTGAGGTGAAATTCATTTTATAGATGAAAAAACAAACAAAAAACGGAGGCAATGGTTTGCTAGAGCTCACTGGTACTGGCTCTGGAGAGCCAGATATATGTGTCTCCTCCTAATTCCATGTTCAGTGATTCCTTCTTCATGGAACCTAGCTAGTTTGACCAAGGGCACATAGTGGGTATGTAACAGAGCTGGGACTTTTACTGAGAAGTGTATGCCTTCAAAGCCTGAGCTTTCTTTTAAATCATTTTTAAAGTTTTAAAATGACAGTTGTCATATAATTAAAAATACGACATAATTAATATACATTATTATATTAGTTTCAGGTATAGAGTATAGCATAGGCAATATAGTCAGTAAAGCCTGAGCTTCTAACCATCACCCTATACTGCTAGTCACTAAAGCCAAGTTTTCAATGACTCATTCCTTCTTAGCTGGAGATGGTGGTAGGAGAAAGCAGCTTCCTCGGGTCTGATTCATTGGATGGTGGCAGGGTGTGCGGGGCCACACCTGGTTTGCTGGAGAGGGATGTCCCTAGAGCATTTCCCAGACCTTACTCTGCTCCAACCCCGTAGGCTTCCTTGCTGTTTCTGCATTTTCCAATCACATCCCCAACTCAGGGCCTTTGTTGTTGCTGTTCCTACAGTCTGAAATGCTTTTCCACAGATAAACACAGAGCTTGCTCCCTCACTTCTTTCTTTTCTGCTTTTCCTTGACTAGCCTATCTAAATAGCAGCTCCACAGTCTCCATACTTCCTTCAGTTCATTTTCATAGTGCTTATCACTCCGGCCTTCATAGCACGCATGCATTTACTTTTTAGTCTTTCTCTTTAGAAGAATGTAAGCTCCATGAAGGCTGGGCCTGTGTCTTATGTGTTATTATAGCTTCAGAATTTGATGGATAAGTTAATGAACCTCAGTTGTTATTCTAATCTGAGCACCACATTTCTTACACTTGCCTTATGGGGTTGACAATTAGCTCAGATATTTACTTGTGAAGGCAAAGGGCTTTCTCCTTGCTCTCTGACCTCATGGGATCTTCAAAGTCTACAGCCATCTTCTCTCTACCCTGGAGCTTCTGCTTTCATGTTCCCACTCTCCCCCCGCCCCCCCCCAAAAAAAAACCAACAAAAAAAAACAACAACAAAAAAAAACAGGACAACACTCAACATCTGTCAATACTGATTTGCTGACAATTAAAATAATTAATCAAATATTTTTAAAAGGAAACTTGGGCTCCAAGAAGAATTGCAGTCCCATCTTGGAAGGTGAATGTGGCTGTGTCATTTAAACTGACTGTTTCAGCTGATTGAGTGTGACTTTTAGAGAAGCAAATAGGAGGGGTTTTAGGTAACAGCCACAGGGGGGTGGCTACGGGAATCCTGGCTGGGTTCCTGTCCATCATTCTGGCCAAGGGTTACCTTGATGCTGTGTCCCACATTTCCTGGGTCATGTAATCTCTCTCTCTCTCTCTCTCTCTCTCTCTCTCTCTCTCTCTCTCTCTCCCCCTCTCCTCTCCCTTCCCCTCTCCCTCTCACTCACATACATACTTACCTTCTTTTCCCATTTCTCATTTCAAAAATCTTACATGTATATTGTAGAAAATTTAAAATATATGGATAGGATACAAGGATAGTTGAAAATTACTTATAATCATACCTCTGAGATAACAATTGTGAATATTTTGGTTAGTTTTCTTTTAGTCTTTTTTTTCCTACTAATTTAGTTCTTTGTATTTTCTGACCTCCATTAAAAAAATAAACTTAATACATCATGGACAAATTCCCATGTGATAAAATATGTTTATACGCAGTCACTTTTACTAGCTGGAGAGTATTAAGTTGTCTGCAGGTACCATAATTTATTTAACCCATCCCTGACTGTTGGACAGTCAGTCATGTTGTTTCCCACTGTAGATTATCACAGACAGCACTGTGATGAAAGTTTTCTTGAAAAGTTTACTTTTCTTTTTTAATTAAAATTTTTTTCAGTTACAATTTATGTTCAATATTATTTTAACTTTATTTCAGGTGTACAGCATAGTGGTTAGACAATCATATACTTTATAGTGTTCCACCCTGATATTTCCAGTACCCACCTGGCACCATTCAGTTGTTACAATATTATTAACTATATTTCCTATGCTGTACTTTATATCCTCATGACTGTTTTGTAACTACCAATCTGTACTTCTCCGAACCTTGTGATGGACCTTTTGTTGGTACTTCTTAGGCAAACAGTGGTTATTCCATGTCATTAACTTCAATGATTATAACTTAATGCTATGGAGTGAATGTTTGTGCCCCTCCCTCCATGGGAGGTGGGCCTTTGGAAGATAGTTAGGTTTAGATGAGGTCATGAGGGTGGAGCCCCCATGGTGGCATTAGTGTCCTTATAAGGAGATGAGGGACTGGATCTCCACCCCCCCCCATCCCCCATGTGAGGATACGATCAGAAGACAACCATCTATGAACCAGAAGGAAGACCATCACCAAGAGCCCCGCCATGCTGGCACTCAGCCTTCAGAACTGAGAGAAATATTGTTTAAGCCACCCAGTCTGTGGTATTCTGTTATAGCAACCACTTCTGAGTCCCCACATATACCTACTAGAACGGGACCTATATGGCAGCCATGATCTGACCTCTGGGCCTTTGTATATTCTGTTCCCTCTGTCTGGATAGCCCTTTCTACACTTTTTCACCTCTTTATTATTGATTCTACCCCCCAACCCAAGTCATACATTTCTGTGCACTTTAATATTTCTGAAATGAGGATGAATCTTACAACCAGTGTGTGTATTTGTGGTGATAGTGAGTCACAGACTTGAAGCAATACCATGACTCCTCTTCATCCATCAAGGCTCAGCACAGGCTTCTAGGTTTAGTTAGGTTCCCTCCTCTGGGTTGTCACAGCCTGGGCCCGCCCTCTGTTGCACCATGCACGCTGCACTGAACCTGCCTGCTCATTTGTCTCCTGCTGCACAAGGACCTTCTTGAGAAAAGCAAGAATGTACTTTTTTTCCTGCATCTCCAGCTCTCAGCAGCTCAGTAGCCTGGGCTCCAGGACAGGTGCTAAGGGCAGGTGATAGGTAAGGAGCTGTCCCTGGTTGTTGCCTGTTCTCATTGAACAGGTAAATGGAGTTATTTTCCATTCCAGGCCCATGTTGGTCTCCTTTACAGAGCCCCTGTAAGTGGGTCGAGCCTTTCACCTGCCCTACCTTTGAGGTTAATGCCAATTCCAGGCCCTGGTGGATGTATTTATTTGCTTTGAGGGAGGGCTGGGAGAAAGCTTGGCGGGAGGAGGTTTGGGTAATTTGTGCCCACGTGGTTGTAGAGAGCTTCCAGGAAACCACATTACCAGCCTAGGAATTGTTTTCACTGTGCTTCAGTGACACTCAAGAGTCAGGGGAAACGCTTGAATTTCAGCTCCACGAAAGGGCCTGCTAGAGAGGTCACCTTTTCCCTCTGTCCCTCTCACCCAGCCAGACACAGTGATCATGAATGAAGTTGGCCCTTTGAGCCTTGCAGTGCCCCCACCTCCTAATTTCTCCCCCTCCTCCACTCTCTTCTGGGTCTTTGTCTTTGTTCTGAGTTCATCTTCCCTTATCTGCCTCTGCATGACTTTTTGCCTTATTTTTTACTAACTCTAAGTCCAGAAAGAATACAGTCCTTGTTGCATGGGAACAGACACTGCACAAACTTGGGAAAAGGAAGATAGTCCCTTTCTGGCCAGGGCCTTCACGTGGGAGGCAGCTGATTCTTGAAGGATGGGTAGGATTGAGATATTGAAGAAGAGGTAGAGGAAGGGAAGTCATTACAAGCTTAAGCAGAAGTAAGACATGGTCAGGAAGGTGAGGACTGAGGCTGAAGCAAACATTTATGTATAAAATTTATAAAGTACCTGCAATATGCCGCCACTTGTAATGAGGGCAAACCAGTTGTCCCCCAGGTCTCTGGTTTTCTAGCTCACATGTCTATGTGGGCTCTTCTTACTTTTACCCCTAAGACAACCCAGTCTTCAAACTCAGTATCTCTCCAAGATCAAAGAAAAAGAATCCATAATCATAAAGATGTTGGTACCCAAGTTAGACTTCACTGGATATTTTGTAGGGGATATGGGAGAATGAACTTACCTATCTTGTATACTTCATCACAAACAACTGAAAATATCCATTAGACATTTCCCCCCAAAGTCTTCCTTAGCCACACTATGGTATGAAGAGGTGTTGCTTCCTCCTTCCCTCACTCTCTTGCTTGCCCTTTTTTCTCTCTTGGATTCATCCCTGTGGACTTTATTTTTTTAAATATTTTTATTGATTTCAGAGAGGAAGGGAGAGGGATAGAGAATTAGAAACATCAGCAATGAGAATCATTGATCAGCTGCCTCCTACACACCCCACACTGGGGATCGAGCCTGCAACTCAGGCATGTGCCCCTACTGGGAATTGAACTGTGACCTCCTTTTTTCATAGGTAGATGCTCAATCACCGAGCCAGGCCGGCTGGGTCCTGTGGACTTTATATTCCTCACCCTTAATCAGCCAACTCTTACCATTCAGCTTACATAATACAAATCCATAATCTTAATCACCAGCTCTCCAGCACCCAGCATTTTCTTGATCTTAGCCCTTGGGATGTACCCTCCTGCAAGTGGTTTATTTTGCTATATTTCCAAACAAATGCAATACCTCCCCAAGAGCAATTCTAGTGGCTGATACAGTCTCTCTTTCTTGTTACATGTATATTTTCTCATTCAGACCCTCACAACAGCTCTTCTATTATCTTCATTTTATAGATTAGACAACTGAAAATAAGAGAGGTTTACCCAAGCAGCTAGGATGGCAGAGATGAGACCTGAACTCTGTCACTGTTTTAAAAATGTGTCAGAGCCGCCTCCCATGCATGTGAGGAGGGTAATTTTGATCTAGACATGTAGATTGGGATGCATATTAGTTTTCTAGGGCTGCCATTAAGAACAAAGACAAAAGCACTCTAAGTGGGTGGTGTAAAACAATAGGAATTTATTCTCTCATAGTTCTGGAGGATAAGGGTCTAAAATCCAGATGCCAGCAGGGTTGGTTCCTTCCGGAGGGTCTGAGGGAGACTCTATCTCATGCCTCTTGCCTCTGTCCTCCCTTCTGGTGGTTGCTGGCAGTTCCTGACATTGCTTGGCTGTAGACCCATTTCTTTCATCTTCGTCGTCATTTTCACGCAGTGTTCTTCACTGTGTCTATGAGTCTTCACGTGGCCTAGTTACAAGAACACCAGTCATTGGATTTAGGATGCACCTTAATCCATTACAAACTCATCTTAACTAAACACATCTGCAGAGACCCCATTTCCAAATAAAGTCACATTCCGAGGCCCCAGAAGGACATGAATTTTTGGGGAGAACCATTCAACCCAGGACGGAACCAGCTCATGAAGGTAGTGCCAAGGAATTTGAATTTTGGTCAAGGAACCACATGTAGGGCTTTTAGGAGAAGGATAGTAGGATCCAACTGAAATGCCTCCTCAATTCTGACTGGTTCCCTGTGCTTTCTCTCTGGCCACAGCTCCCTGTCCTCGTTGCTCTGTTAGGGAATGGAACAGCACGGGCTTCCATCACTGTTTTCTGAGTGTAGCAGCCTTTTCTTCCTTTTGGAAACTTTGGAAACTGCACTCGCCTCCATTGCGCCTTCAGCTGATCAGTATGCCGCATGAAAGTATGTAAAGCCTGATGCATTAGTCACAACAAATCTGCTCCCGCTGGGAGTCGAGAAGACAGACAGGGCGCCAGTTTCTCTTTGGTGAGCACAGTTTGCTCTCCCCTCATGTCATTTACACTTGGCCCCTGCCTCGGACTCATGCCCAGAGTCCCTTTCCTGGATTGTCCCTGGTGTAGGAAGAGCTGCCAAGTCCTGGCCAGGACAGGGGCCAGGGGCTGAGGGAGGGTAGAGGGTCAGACTGGGAGGGGCCTCTGGGCCAGGCTGCTCCACGGGCAAGACCCTGATGCCCAGCGAACACTGCACCAGCTGGAAGCAGTGAAAAGTCCTGGGTGACCACCTCAGCGCCCCCCTCTGACCCACCTCCAGCAAACACTGGGCTATTTTGATGTTGCTTTGAAGCTGGGAGAGCACTGGAACTTTGGGCCTGCTCAGGGGGCGGAAGCCACAGGCTCCTTTGGCCTTTGTGGTTTTGCCAAACCCTTGACTAGCCTCCAAGGGAGCGGTTTTTGGAGAGACACACTTGGCTTCAGTGAGTGCGTGGAGGCCTAGGGCTTCTATTTATTTTGAACAGGGATAGTCAAGCAGCCCAGCAGGATGTCTCCATACTGGGCCCAGCGTGATGTCTTCAGATTCTGGGGCTGTAGGTTGGGTGACAAGGAGAGAGCTTGAATTCCTGAATCGGAGGGTTCACCTCCTCTGCTTCTTGTTAGCTGTGTGATCTCAGGTAAGCTGCTTGACCTCCCTGAACCTTCGTTTTTTTTCAGCTATAAAATAAAGTGGGTAATTCCTGGCCCTTAGAGGGTTAAGCATGAACTGAGAGGATTTATGATAAAGTGCTTTGTAGGCTGTGGTGTGTAATGGGAAGGTATAATGAAAAAAATGTGTAGACACAGTAATAGTTTACATTTATTGGAGGTGTGGTATGTGTTAGTCATTGTTCTGAATACTTTTCATGGATTGTCTTATTTAACCTGCACAATAGCCCTAGGAGTTGACACTGTTGTTATCTCTATTTCATAGATGAGGAAACTGTGGTTTACAAATTTTAAGTAATTTGCCTGGCCGGTATGGCTCAGTGGTTGAGTGTCAATCCATGAACCAAGAGGTCACTGGTTGGATTCCTGGTCAGGGCACACACCCAGGTTGTGGATACCTACCTCGTGGGCATGCAGAAGGCAGCCAATCAATGTTTCTTATCAATGTTTCTATCTCTATATTCCTCTCCCTTCCTCTCTCTCAAAGTCAATAAAAACATATTTAAAAAAAGTAGAATTTAAATATTTTGCTAAAGCTCTAACAGCACATTGGTTGTGAAGGCTATATTCAGACTTCAGAGCTTGCAGACTTACTCCCCAGTCTACACTACCTCTCGCTCAGGCAGTGCGAGGAAGGGTGGTACAGGGTCAGGGGGACAGGGGGGCAGGAGACAGTGGCCGTGGTGATAAGGGGGGGAGTGTTGTAAGAGACAGTGTGGGACAGGGACCATTCTGGCTGAGGCTGATTCCTGGGGTGACTGTGCTGCTGTGTCATTGGTGTCTAGTGAGGGATGAAGGTGGAGGAGGAAAGGCTCAGGCAGGACAGGGCGGGCTGGTGGGTGGCCTCCTTGACGGGTGGGCTCAGGCTTGGAGCCTGTGAAGCCCTCTCCCATTTTGCTGCAGGGAAAGCAGGCAGCAGACCTGGGGGCTTCGGGGTGCCCTCCGCATCCACAGGGGCTGGTCACCACCGTCTGGTACACCAGGGATTGGCGTGGTAATCACCCCGTGACCAGGCCCAAGGCTGCCAAGGTGGGAGCCAAGGCCTCCCCATGGAGGCAGAGCGGCCTCATCTGCCCACTCTCCTGTGTGCCCAGGAGACTGGCTTTAATTTATTACCCACGTGGGGGTTTTGTCAGGACCCCACCATCTACAGAGCATTGCTGGTGAATGAACCTAATAAGCTTTTCCCCTCTTGAGAGGAAGAAGGGGATCTTGTGCAGTTGGTCAGAAAGAAACCATAGAACCCTGAACCTGGAAGACGCCTTAGAGACAAACCTGTCTAGCACTCTCACGGATAAGAGGGGGCTACGCTTGGGTATTATTTTGACTTAGTGTTACAACAATGGTTGGTGAAGATCTTCCTGGGGAAAAAAGAAAACAAAAACAAAAACCCACACTTTTCCTGACTTGGTAAGCAGAGTAAATGGACTCTGATTGCAGAGTCTGGCCCCAGAGCAGAGAGGAGCTTCCGGGGTCGGGGAAGGGGCTGGTTCCCACCTCGGGTACCAACTGGCTGTGTTTTGGGGCAAGTCAATAAACGTGTCTGATTCCTGTTTCCTGCTTTGTAAAATGTAGATAATAATGGATACCTACCTCATGGGGGCAGACTGAATAAAATCGTATCAATAACGTGCTCACCACACAGTGAGTATTGAATAAAGGGTGCCTGCTGCTACCATTCGGGGGTACAGATGCAGAGGTTACAGATGAGCAGTGATGTAGAGTGTGACAGAATGCACAATGGTGGCAAGATGGTCTACCAGTGTTGCCCTGAGCTCAGGCCTCCGTAACATAACATCCCTCAGAGTTGCTTTTATTTCATCCTCTTTCCACCCTCCCCCCCCTGGGGGGGGGGGGGGGGGGTGGATAAAAAGTCTGTGATCTTCTCACTTGTCTCCATTGCCTGAAAGGTAATATCTAGGAGGAAAACATTCCCTATAACAGTGATGGCAAACCTTTTGAGCTCGGCATGTCAGCATTTTGAAAAACCCTAACTTAACTCTGGTGCCGTGTCACATATAGAAATTTTTTGATATTTGCAACCATAGTAGAACAAAGATTTATATTTTTGTTATTTATTTTATATATTTAAATGCCATTTAACAAAGAAAAATCAACCAAAAAAATGAATTCGCGTGTCATAGGTTTGCCATCACTGCCCTATCAAGTGAGAGTTCCAGTATACGAATTAGAGTTTTAGAACAGAGTTTTGTCTGTATTTCATTTCACAAGCAGCCCCGGCACATCTACCAGTGTGTGAGCCCAGGCACGGCTCCTCGGGGAGGCAGGCTGGAGAGAGGTACCCAGCCTAAGCCAGCTGTGCGAGGGCCCATCCTCTGTCCCATCCCAGGGCAATACAGTAGATTTGTGCTATGACAGCTCATCTTATCCCACCAGCCCCACAGATGGCTTCAGCTGAAATCATCATTGGACGGTGCTGTTATGAGTCTCTTCCCTCCTGGCCTGGGGACATGCAGGATCCTGGAAGAGATCAAAGACCCATGCACAGAAGTTATTGACTCACAAGCTCTGAGAACTGACCGTCCACTGGTGACTAAGCTTTGACTCGTCTATTTGGTGGGTTCCGCAAGGGCCTGGCCACATCCTGTTTCTTTCCTCTCTCAGAATGCAGTCCTCATGTTCATGTTATGAAAACAGCATCTTTTCAAAATTAAATTGGAGGATTCAGGGAGAAGAATTGAGAGTCCTTTCCAAGAAGGAATTAAGCTGAGAGAACCAAATCCTGCCCAATATCCCAGGTTATAAAGAATCAGTTATGAACTACAGTGCAGTTGACTTTGGCCCTGCGATCTATAGGGAAAACTAGGGGCGGGCGGGGGAGGGGGGGAATAGTAACAAATCAGCAGTACAAGCAATGTTTGCTCGTGAGCTCTTCCAGTCATGTATGAAAATAAGTAATTCCGTCCCAGGATCCTATCGTGTTTGCTTCGTGCCCCAAGGTGTGGAGTTTGGAAACATGCCAGTGCTTGTGGTTCTTCCGCTTTGGGGAATTAAGAAAAGGAAACCCCCTTGGGAGTACTATTTCTTGGAAACCTGTTACTCACCTGAGCCCTGTGTTCAGATGGAGGCTGAGTCTGAAAGGGCTTGTGGAGAAACTGAGCCGGGGGAGCTGCTCCATCTGTGTCAAAGCCCAGAGCCAGTGCTGGTGTCTCTATTCAGATTTCCCAAGGTGAGGGAAGTCCAGGGGGCATTCGGTCTTTGGGGAGTCATTTATTCATTTATCTTTTTATTGAGCATCTACTATACACCAGACACTGTTTTAACCCCTGTGAAATAAGAATAGCAAGGTGTCTGTTGTCATGGAATTTACCTTCTTGTGGGAAGATACTGCAGATAAAACACCAGTAAACAAATGCATTCATACATTTATTTCAGAGACTGGCAGGTGCTATGAAGAAAGCAAAGGGGGTGATGTGTTTGAGAATGGCTGGGGGCGGCATTAGATGAGGAGCTTAATGAAGATTGCTCCTAGGAGGCAGCACCAACCACATGAAGAGCAGGGGTGGGTGCCTGAGCCGGGCAGTGGTATTGCCAACTCAAAGACTCCGGGTGGGGACAGCCTTGGCTCATTCAATGAACAGCAATGGCTGTTGTCACTGGAGCCTCTGAATGAGTGACTCCTTTCAGCTTCATCCCTGACGTTCTCTAACCCCAGCTGGACCAGATGGTCATCTCCTGGACGTAGGGTAGGAAGGCGTGTCTAGAACTGCTTTGGAGACAAGCGGAAATAACTGATTAGAGGACGAATGCTACCCTCCTTCTCACCTCCACATCAAACTCTGTTTGTTATCTCCTTGTCAAGCTCTGTTATCTTCCTGTTTTCTCTAGGGGAGTCTACTTCTCTTCATGTCCCTTACCTTCACCCTGGTCAAGGCTACCAGCATCTCTCCCCAGGTCTACTGAAGAAGCTCTGGACCAGATTTCTCCCACATGACCTGCTCATCTCCGGTCCATGCCTCACACTGGGTTCAGAATAATCTTTTAAAACCTCAAATCTGATCATGTCTCACACAGCCTCTCAGTGCTTTTCCATGATTCCCCATTGCTCTCAGGATAAGGACCCAAATCCCTACAATGACATGTAAAGCTGTATCTAGACAGACCCCCTATTTCTTTTCTCGCCTTGTTCCTAGCCATTTGTGTTTTCACTTTCTATGCTCTGGCTACCCAAGCTCTTTTTTTTCTTTCTTTTTTTTAGTTCCTCCAATGTTCTGAACTAGTTCTGGCCCCAGGGCCTTTGCACATCCTCAGTGGCTCCCAATCTGTTCTCTTTCCATGTACCTTGGCCTTGGAAACTTCTACTCAGGTCTCAACACAGCTGTTACTTTGCCAGGGATATCTTTCTCATTCTTCAACACTATAGTACTATAAAGGGATTTTTATTTCCCAATATTGCTTCATATTTTTTTTCATACCTCTCAGAACAGTTGAGCAGAAATAAGCTAATAAGAGATGACAAGGAAGCACCTGTTAGACTATGTTCGGTCTAAAGAATAAAATAGAGCCCTGGCTGGTTTGGCTCAGTGGTTGGAGCATCAGCCTGTGGACCGAAGGGTCTTGTGTTTGATTCCCAGTCAAAGGCACATACCTCTGTTGAAGGTTCGATCCCCAGCCTGGGGTAGGGCTTGTGCAGGAGGCAACCAGTCGGCGTGTCTCTCTGATATCGATGTTTCTCTTTCTCTCCCCCCTCTTCCCTCCCTTCCACTCTGTCTGAAAATCAATGGGAAAAAATATCCTGGGGTGAGGATTAAAGAATAAAATAGAAGTGCTTTGTAATGAGTTTTTTCATTCCTGGAGTTCTCCACTTTTTAGAACAGGTTGGTGAAATAAGGCAGACCTCTGGGGCCTGAGGGGAAGCCACCATGACGTGTCCTTGCTGCACGAGTCCATGAGTTCCAGAGGCAGGAACCACGGCTGTCTTGCTTATTACTGTGTCCTCAGCCCTCGGAAAGTGTCTGGAGCACAGTAGACACTTGATATGTATGCGTGGAAGCAATGAATGCTCACAATGACCTTGAATCTTAAATGTTCCACTTGAATGTGCTACTTGCTTTCAACAAAAAGGAAACACAGGAGACCGTCTGTATTTTCTGTTCCATTTCTCTACCCTATAGAGACGGTGATTGATATCTGGAGTTCAAGAATAAGCAGAGTGAGCAGGAATTCTGGCAGATGAACAACCTGCTTAGGAAGTCTGTTCTTGCCTCGGACTATCAGAACAGTGTTATTTTCTTTGGCTCTAAGGAGTCGAAGACTGTGTGTACTCAGGGAAATGGTATAGACCCACGGTGTGGAGTCGGGGCCAGGGGTGAGACTCAAATAATAATCAAGTGAAAGAGGGTTGTGTGAAGCCTGGAGGGGGACATTGCCTTTCTCAGCAGCCGAGGAACTGGAACATTTCCCCTTGTGTCAATGTGGAAGTGAATGAATTAAGCTCCGTTTTATGCCGTGCCTGGAAAAATACCAATGCCGTACTCACATCGTTTCTGAAAGCAAACCCCAAATGCCACTCAGTCTCAGCTCTACGAGAGACTGTTACAGGGGAAAAAAGAGTCAACATTCACAGACTATAGGAAATATCCCTGGAGCGGAAAAAGATTACAGCCATGGATTTTTGCTTTTCTGAGGTTACATACCCTTTTGAAAATCCGACAAAAGCAATGGACCCTTTCCCCGCTCTGTGCCCCTTCTCCATCTGCAAAATGCATATTCATGTAACATTTTCCCACCCATGGGGATCCCTGAAGGGGCATAGCCTCAGGTTAAAAATTCCAGTTAGTGGGTCTGATTGGAAATTGAACAGAAATAAGCTAATAAGAGGTGACAAGGAAGCACAAGTTAGATAATGTTCAGTCTAAAGGATCTATATATATAAAATTCTAATATGCAAAGTGTCCCCTCAGGAGTTTGACCAGGAGTTTGAATGTTCGCTATGATGTGTGCTGACCACCAGAGGGCAGTGCGGAATGAAGGAAGGCCCTGGCCGGCAGCCGGCAGCCAGGGAAGGGGGGCGGGGGGGGGGTCCTGGTCAGCAGCTGCTAAGGATCCTATCTAGGCACGAATTTCATGCACTGGGCCTCTAGTAAAATAGAAGTGCTTTGTAATTAGGTTTTTTTTTTTTATTCCTGAAGTTCTTCACTTTTTAGAACAGGTTCGTTGGCACAGGGTGATCATGTACATCAGAGTGAAATAAGGCAGACCTCTAGGGTCTAAGGGGAAGCCACTCTGAGCATCTCCTGGGGTTTAGCCTCCCATGGTGATCCACCCACTAAAAGGTGAGCACTAGAAGGCCAGGGTTGTACTCTGTCATGTTCACCACTGGTTCCCAGTGTCTACTCCTGGTTGGCACTTAGTACATGCTCAATAAGTACTTGTTGACTGAATGAATGAGTCATTCCTAAGTTGCCCTAGTTCATTCTGTCTTCCTCTCCTTTACTTTGTTCTGAATTTATCAGATGACTTAGTTTTGATTTATTTGTTCAAGAAATATTTATTTGCGTATCCCCCAGCCTCTGGTGGGTCCTAATTGTTCTCTAGGCATAGAGTGATGTGAGACTGCAGATGCTCTGGGGCTCATGGCCCCTGGGTGGAGTCTCGGTTCTGCTGGCCGGGAGTGATGAAAACTGTAAAATGGGTGTGAGAATTAAATAAGGTCACTCAGTGACACACAGCTGCGTGTGGTTTTAATAAGTGTCAGTCATTTTTATTATTACCTGGGTCCTCTGCCGAAGGTTTATTGGTTCCTTTGGGGTCCTCTTCACTTTTGGATCCCATAGTTCTGAACCTCAGAAACTAGTTGTTGCTCTTGATACAGCAGGTAAAGTGTAGCCTTTTCAAAGTTGCAGAATATGAATCGTGGCTGTATTTAAGGGTTGGAAATATTACTAATCTTCCCCCTTTCTGTTTTTCCATATTTTAATTGTAATTAATAAGCAAATAGTACTTTCAAATGTAAAAAGTGCTGTATAAGAAAGAATGTTATCATTAAAATGTGTTTATTCAATTTTACAAAATTTAGAGGTGGAAAACAAGAGTATTTTATTGTCTCTGGTCTGTAGAATCAGCTCGAGAACTTAATTTGTCCACTATGTTTTCCAAATAAAAATGCCCGAACACAAGCACTAAGAAAGCAGGGGTGCGTTCCTGAGTAGACACGGGTGTGTTGTGCAGTTTAGTAGATGTAGGGTTGAGAACTTGGACTGCTGGCTTTGTGTCCAAGCTCTACCACTATCCAGCCTCATAGGTAACTTTGGGTAAACTGCTCAACCTCTTTAAGCCTCGGTTTTCTCATCAGTAAAATGGGAGAGACCAATGGAGAAATATTTCCTTATAGATTGTTGTGGGAATGAATATCAAATACTTCCCTTGTAAGAGTGAGTCTTTAACTTGTTCTTTTTTCTTTCTTTTTTTTCAAATAGCATCAGTGACATCACCATTCTTTACATGTGTGTGCATTTTGCATATATGTGTATGGAAATGTCTTCACTTTGATATTTAATTAAGCAAACTGATCATAGCCAAACCAGAACTTTTGATTTCTTAAACCATCTCGCCATCTGCTTCCCCTGTAGTCTCCTGCATTTCCATAAGTCGCATCCATATTCACCCACTTGTTTAAGCAGAAGCCTTAGGGTCCCTCTTTCCTCTCTTTGCTTCACATCCCACATTCCACTTGACAACTCAGCTGACGAGTCTCACAATCAGTCTCTTTTCACCACAGCATGTCCACCATCCCAGATCCATCCACCATCCTCACTCCTGTGTGAATGTAATAGCGCCAGCTCACCTCCCGGTGCCACCCTGGACCCTACATCCATTTCCCCGTGGAGCCAGAGTAATAGAGGACAAGTGTGCCCCAGGTCGGGCCACTTCCTTGCTCAGAACTTACCTCACCCTCCTCGGCTTCCTATAATACTGAGAATAGAACCCAAATGGCTTACTGGCCTTCGTTCAGATCTCTCTACTAGGGGATAAGCAAGCTTCTTAGGTTTTGTGGGCCACATAGGAGTCCGTCACCTTCTTCTCCTTCTTTGCTTTTATCTTTGTCTCTGTTTCTATCTCTATCCCTGTTTCCTCCTCCTTCTAACCCTTTAAGAATGTAATAATTATTCTTGCTCATGAGCTTACAAAGACAGGCAGAGCTGGAGTTTGCCCATCCTCACTCTACAAGAGCTGGCCTTGACCTCTCTCTCCAGCCCATCTCTCACCCCCACCCCCACCCATCTTGCCCACTCTGCTCTAGCCTCAGGGGCCTTCTTGCTGTCCTTGAGCACACTGGCCACCTTCTGCTCAGGGCCTGTGCACTCCTGTCCCTCTGTCCTAACACTGTTCCCTCCGGTCTGTTTCCTGGCTCTCTTCCTTCTTTGTTTGAGTCTCTGCTTGCTGCTGCCTCTTTGGAGGAGCCTCTCCCATTAGTCCCTCTAGAGTGCTTGTCCCCTCCCTCCAAGGCACACTCTGCCCTCACCTGGCTGTACTTCTTTCTGTGGTTTTGATTATATCTTTGTTTGTCAGTTATGCTGCCCTAGGATGTAAGCTCCTTGGCGGCAGGCTTTGTTTGTTCAGCTCTCTCTCTCTCCCCAGCATTCACAAAAGAATCTGATACTTAGCGGTCATTCAAAAAATATTTGTTGTATAAATTAATGAATGTAAGAACTGTTCTACCCTGTAGCTAGATAGCTTTCAACCCCTGCAGTATCACTCATTTGCAACAAGGTGGCCCTCTTTTTAAATGCTCAGCCCTGTTGGCTCTGTCTCATCACGAGGGATTGGATGAAGGCGCCAAGCTGTGCTCTGGGTGACAGTGATGACTGTGAGAATCCACTTCCATGTGCTGTCGGGTCTGAAGGATGAATCCGGGGGAGAACATGGGGGTGGAGAGGAGTGGTGGGAGGAGGGCCAAAGCCAGGCTTTGAAGTGAAGGGAACTGTCCAGCTCTCAGGAAGCTGATGTCACTAGAGCATCCCTGGATGATAAGTGCTCAGCAGAGCCAATGTCTGATGTCTCTTGGGGAGAGAGAAGCATCTCTCAGAGCCAGAGGAAGAACACTGAGATAAAGTGTCCTTCCCAGGAACGCAAGCCAAGCCAGCCTGCAAACCAGTTAGTGCAGACATTGAAGGGAGAATGCTTATCAGGCCTAGAGGGGATATGATGGAAAAATCTGGTATTTCTGGAGCCACTGTGACTCCCAGCCCCAGGGACAAATCCCCCAGAATCTGAGTCTTCAGGCCTCTTGGGAATGGCAAGCTAGAGGGGTGCATCCGGAGCAGTCAGGTATGCCCTCCTCCCACCCTGTCTTGCTCCAGAAGCCTCGGGATAAATGGACTTGGATCTGGGTCCTTGCAAGACAGGCTGAGCCCTTTCTTGGGGCCATTGTAGGAGGCTACTTGGGGGTGGGCTGAAAGGGGGGGTCCTGTGGAGGACTCCAGGGGGACTTCGCACCATATACCCACGAGTTCTGGCTCTGGGTCAGACAGCCTTGGATTGGGCAGTGAGCCTAGTTGTAAACTGACTCATACACCAGCAGGGACTGGATCAGCCCAGACTCAGGAGCCAGGTCAGGGAGTGAAAGGCTAAAGGAATCTCTTCATTGAATGCCAGTTAGGATAGAAACTGGTGGGTACACAACAGGGGAGGCTTCAGATTGGGGAATATTATGTCCAAGATCATGAGTCTAGCTCTTGAGTTTAGAAAATAAGACAGCTATGTAACATGAGGGAAAAATACAGTGGTAGTATCAATCAAACTGTCCTTGGAGCCTCGCCCCAGGAGCCCAAGGCAGGCGCTCAGGTGATCTGGGATAGGACAGTGGGTCAGCTGTGTGACTTTGGACCGGTCACCTGACCTTTCCTGCTTCAGTGTTTTCACTTGTACAATGCTAGTGGGAAATCTTGACTTTTTCCTCTCATTGAGTTCTTAGGATCAAATGACAGAGTAAAGGAAGTCTTTGCAGAGTTAAAAAGCCTCTAGTCATGTGTAACTTGATCCCTAATCAACTCGTATAAAACAGTGATACCGATAGGAACGATA
Source organism: Myotis lucifugus (assembly GCF_000147115.1). NCBI lineage: Eukaryota > Metazoa > Chordata > Mammalia > Chiroptera > Vespertilionidae > Myotis > Myotis lucifugus. The sequence goes on along the minus strand of NW_005871172.1, from coordinate 198,411 downwards.
AGCATGCGTGAGCACTGCCCGTGTGCCAGACACCATGACCAGTGCTTGTATGTGGGTCTCACGTGGGCCTTGGAGCAACCTAGCGAGAGAGGAACTCTCATAATCCCCATGAGCAGACGATGTTGTAGGGCCCAAAGAAGTGAAATAACTTGACCCAGGTCACCCACACTCGGCAAACAGACTCAGCACTCTCTCTCCCCTGCAGACAGGTTCAGTCCCTGCCGACTGCAGAGATGCTGCGGGGCCCTGACTCTGCCTGCTCTTCACCAAGTCCAAGAGCCAGCGGTTCCCATGGGGACGATGACTCCCCACCAATCGAGGAAGCAGAGAGAGGCCAGGAGTAAGAGCTCCTGCACACTATGGAGAGCAGGCACGTGAGGTGGAGCATTTCTCTCCAGGACGGACTGCCCTCGCAGCAGTTGAGTGGGTCTTGGAAAAACATTTCCTTGAGGAAGCAGAGGCAGGGAGGCAGTCTGGGAAGGGCAGGCTGTCGTTTTCCATCTTTGCATCCGGAAGAAGAGGAACAGCAGCGGGCGCTCCCTCCTGACCACCCCTTCTTCAGGGCAGCACTTGGGCCTGCAGCCCAGGCCAGTTTGCTCGGCTTGGCCTGTGTAATATTACCCCCTTAAGTGGAGTTTGGTGAGTTTGAAAGGGCTCTGGGGTGCCCCTCTCTGAGGATATCTCAGGAGCCTTTTCAGATGGACCCTGTTGGCAAAAAGACACGAAAACAGGTAGAAGAGGAATTATTGAAAGAACTGTGGCTTTTGCCCTAAACAAGAGAAGCCTGGGCACTGGCAAGTATCTGAAGGACTGGCTCACTGAGGCCTCCAGGAGGTGGGGGGAGGAATGGCAGGGGATGGTGTAAGGAAACAGAGAACTCACAGAAATGCAGTGTAACAGCTGGAAGCTTTTAGAAGGGGAAAGACTGCCTTGGGGACAGTAAGCTGGCCATCAAACAGATCGGGTGACCCTTTTGACTGGGGCCTTGCTCAGGTGGGGACCTGTTTCTGGAAGGAAGAGAACTTGGGGCTCACTATGGCCTGCACAGCCCTGTGAGTCTGTGGTTGTGTGAAGAGGGAGGGTGGGGAATGGGATGGAAGGGGGTGGAAATGGCGTGGCAGATTCAATGCAGGCCTGGGCCATGCTGGCCTCTCCCCACCCCCACGCTGGACCTCAGGTTGCCCCCCCTGTTATGTCGTGGTCCTAATGCCCTGGGACCATCAGACCTCACTGTTATTCCTTCTTCCCAGAATAACTACCCTTTGTGCCTGCTGGTTGCTGGGTGACACTAGTAGACAATGGGCCAGATGACTTATGCTGGGGCTGACTGTGTTACCTTTCTCAGGTAACATCTGTGTACAAAGCTTTTGCCCCCAGAGCAGTGGTTCTCAGTCTTTAGTTGGCATCAGCATGAGCTGCAGGACTTGTAAAAACGCAGACTAGTGGGACCCGCCGGAGTTTCTCATTCAGTAGGTCTGGGGTGGTGTCTGAGATTTTGCACATCTAACAAATTCTCAGGTATTAGTGATGATGTTGGTCCAAGGCTATAGATTCAGACAAATCCATGTTAGAATCCCAGCTGCCCCACTTGTGAGCTGTGTGATGACAGTGTAACTAACACCTCTGTGCTTTCGTTACCTGTTCTGTAAAATGGTAATGGTACTATTTTAAAAGGGTATTGTGAGAATTGAAATTGATGATGTGATGATTTATATAAAGAGCTTAGACAGTGTCTGGGACAAGTTAAGTATGCAAATATTCAAATATTAGCAATTTTCATTATCATAGTAAAGGATGGGTATTTCAGACACCCCTTGTCCCCCTCCATAGGATAGTGGCGCCCGGGCAGAGAAGGGTACGCATTCTCCTCCAGTTGTGCTCCATGTGCAGGGGCAATCCCATTGTCACTCCTTACCCAGCGGCTCCATGCTGGAAGGATGGGGATCCATCAGCAATAGGGCCATCCTTACAATCTTAGTCTTCTCTCTGGGGCCAGCCACACATTCTGAGTGACTGGCTTTTGCTGTGACTCTATAGGAGCCTCCCGCATAGGAGCCAGCTTGTGTATAGGACACACAGAGTGAGGTAATATTAAGTCTCTTGTCACATTACTGTTGGAGCCCCAGAGCCCCTCAGTCTTTTTATGTCCTGTGGTGCCTCGACTGACAGTTATAATGATGGAAGTACAGGCTTAGGTCTCCTGTAGAAGAGTCTCAAAGTTAAGTGAGAAAATCTAGGGGTGACTTTAGATGACCTTGGGCTACTCTAAACATTGCTGAAAAGGGGGATACTCTGTTCCTAGCTGGTTTGGCTCAGTGGATAGAGTGTTGGCCTGCAGACTGAAAGGTCCTGGGTTTGATTCTGGTTAAGAGCATACCTCAGTTACAGGCTCCATCCGTGGCCCTGGTCAGGGTGCATGTGGAAGGCAACCAATCAATGTGTCTCTTTTACATCAATGTTCCTCTCTCTCTGTCTCTCCCCCCTCCCTTCCATTCTCTCTAAAAATTAATGGGAAAATATTCTCAGGTGAGGATTAACAACAAGAAAGAAAGAAAGAAAGAAAGAAAGAAAGAAAGAAAGAAAGAAAGAAAGAAAGAAAGAAAGAAAGAAAGAAAAGGGGGAATCCTCTGGGAAAATCCATACCAGATTCTACCTTATGGGAGACATATTCTCAAGTGGGCTCCTTAGAGTAGTAGCTTACGAAATGCTCCACCCAAAGGGTTCTGTAGTCAAATAAATTTGGAAAGCAGTACTCTGTTTCCAAGTAACTCTCCAAGATTCTCCCAGGAGTCCTACAGTTCAAACACATGTGTAATGTTAAACATACTAAAATTTGTTTCCCATCAATTAATTTTGGGAAACTAGTGCTAGGAATTTACAATTGTCCAATTGCCTTCATATATAGTATCTCACTTGATTTTCAAAATATCCTCAGAGATATGATCATACCCATTTTACAGAAAAAAAGTCTGAGGTACAGAAAGGTTTATGATTTGCCTCAGATCACAGAGCTATTTAAAACATTATCTGTGGCCCTAGCTGGTTTGGCTCAGTGGATAGAGCATCGGCCTGTGGACTTAAGGATCCCAGGTTCGATTCTGGTCAAGGGCACATGCGCAGGCTGCAGGCTTGATCCCCAGTGTGGGTCTTGCAGGAGGCAGCTGATCAATGATTTGCTCCCCTCATTGATGTTTCTACTTTTCTCTCCCTCTCTCTTCTCTGAAATCAATAAAAAAATAAATACAAAATAAAAAATTATCTATGATTTCATGATCTGAGAAAGAATTTGGTGCATTTGATGGAATTTTATTTGTAGTAGCAGCAATTATTAAAAGCAAGCAAAAACAAAAATAAGCAAAAAAAAAAAAAGAACACCCACTAAGTGGGAATGGTACCTATTATTTGTCAAAACCCTTTTAGTGGAGTGCATTTATGTAATTTATTGATCTTAGGCTCACATTATGATTATGATGTTATCATACACACCCACAGAGAGAGAGAAAATAAGAGAGAGAGAGAGAGAGAGAGAGAGAGAGAGAGATAACAGCACAGGTTAAACATGTTTATTCTGGCCAGACTAGTGAGGCTCAGTGGTTGAGCATCGACCCAAGAACCAAGAGGTCACTGGTTTGATTCCTGGTCAGGGCACATGCCCAGGTTGCTTGATCCTTAGTAGTGGGCATGCAGGAAGCAGCCGACGAATGAAGTTTCTCTCTCATCCATGTTTCTATCCCTCTCCTTTCCTCTCTCTATAAAAATCAATAAAAACATTTTTTAAAAATGTAGATTCTGTAGCTAAACAGAGTTTAAATCCTAGTGATACCGCTTACTAGCTCAATGACCTTGGGCAAGTTATTTGATTTTTCTATGCCTGTTTCCCCCCACCTCCCTTTATAACATATCATTCTCAAACCTATATCATAAGGTTACTATGATGATTCAATGAGATATTACATGCAGCAGTCTCAGAATGGTGCCTGTAGAGCAGGGTAGATTTATTTATGAAAGTATTATTGTTTGTGTTATTATATTTGTTACTACTAATAATAACATATAAAGTCCACTTGTCTTGAGAAACCAAGGAGAGAGTATTTGGATAATATCTAGCTTTGGCCCTCTCATGAGCAGCTGTGCTTTGAATAGCTCACTTAACTTCTCTGAGCCTCAGGGTCCTCCTTAGAAAAATGGGAGCATGCGGGCCATCCAGCTTAGCTCATAGACCAGTTTGAAGGATAACTACCTGGGTAAGTGATGTAGAGTGTTTTGACAAACATAATGCCAGGTCATCATGAGTTCCTGATGTCCATGTGTGACTGCAGCATGACAGTCACACATGGACATCATGTGTGAGGAGGCTGTGGGACATCATGTGGGAGGAGGCTGTGGGTGGGGCTGGTGCTGGCGAGCCTCCCCGGGACTTGGGCTCCAGGCTCTGAGAAACGCCCAGAACTGCCGAGGCTATTTCATCCGCAGGAGCGGTCAGGGCGACCAGTGTCATCCCATGGGCCTGCACAGAAGCCAAAAGGGAGTCATTAGCAGTGCTGGGAGTTTTCCTTTACTAAACAATGGCACCCTCATTCTGGGATTCCCCGGCTTGTCATCTGTTGACTTTGGAATAGAGGGTGATTGTGTACACACACTGTCTCGGCTGGTGCATCTCAGACATCTGTTTCCTCCTGTTTCCCCTCATCCCACTCCCTGTTCACTGAACCCAGAGTGCCAGCCCCATCCTCATCCCAATAGCACTGAGCACGGACACCTCCTGGACTGGGAGAAGGAGGCCCTCAGAGTATATTGAGTACACTACTGTGTGTGTGTGTGTGTGTGTGTGTGTGTGTGTGTGTGTAAAGCAATCTCCTGTGAAGGCCAGGATGCCTAACAAAAGTGGAATCAGTTTACCAACTGCTTTTGTTCCAAAGGAAAAGTCTCTAAAGATCCCATTGGGGAATAATCTTTGTACCCACTTCGAGGGTATTTGTGTTCTTTTAATTGCTCAATCACGTAACATTTAGATGAGAAAAGCAACTGCATTCCTCATAGCAAGCTTGTTAGGGAGGTGTGCAGTTTCTGAATGGTTCCCAGGCGGTGTAGCCCACAGCCCCCTGGGAAAGTCGCTGCCTCTTAAATTGCTAACCTTAATCCCTGGTGACCAGAACTGGCCCACAATGAAAGGGCTGGTCCCACAGGGAAAATCAAATAAACAGAACTACACCATGCTCCCCTCCATCAAACCACAAACACTGAAAACAAAACAAAGCGAAGCTCAACAAACCAACACAACCCAGTGAGAGTCTGAGGGCAACTCCGTTCCAAACTGTTTCTCTGAATCATTCAGACGCAAAACCAGAACAGAGGACACAAATTAGGAACCATTTAACTTTTCTAAGTGTTCCAACAATAGCTGTCTATATTTCTGTGCCCACAGTCCTGTGGTAGAATTTTTAAAAACGTTTTGGTTTTGCCCTAAACAGTTGTATTTCACCTTACATGAACCCCTGGCCCAACTGAATGGGGCTAGATAAGCCTAAAATAAGTCTTTTAAGCCACTTCCAAAAAAAGTCTGCAGGTCCCCACCCCCTGACACCTCATGGGGTCAGAGCTGGAGGTGCAGGCCCTTAGAGGTTGGGGGAGGAGTGCAAGGGGGGTTTGGAAGCATGGAGGCTCTTCAAAGGGGGTCAGAGGTCACCCAATGATTGCACAATTCCAACCCTTATCTGCCTCATTGAGGTGGTGGGAGGAGAAGGGTCTGGAGGAGGAGCCCCCAAGCCTGGGATGTTGAAGGGAACAAATAAATACCAGGGGCACCTGGCAACCCTCCCAGTTGAGGGAAAAGCAAACTTGCTCTTTGGAGATGTGTCCTGGATTGCTTGGGACCAGTTTGACGGCCTCCTATAAGTCTAAAATCTCTTGCCCAGGAGTTTTAAAGTCAGTCTTCATTCTTCATTCATTCATCCTGAAGCTCATTTTTTACCCTAAGCCCCTTCAGTGTTTGGCAGTGTTTGGGGGCGGGGGAAGAGACGTAAGACATAATCCTCACTCTCCCTAAAGCTCTCCTTCTGGTCATATTTAAAAGGAAATGTCAAGTATCCCAATTCCTATGAGACAAGTGAATCTTTAGTCTAGCAAGTTGGGTTTATTTTCAGTGCATTTTGCACAGTGCAGTGGAAGAAGGAGCTCTGTACAGGGGACCGGGATTTGTCTGGAAAATGAGCGAGGAGCTGCATGATCTTGAAACCCCCTATGGTCCCAGCATTCGGACTGTGTTAATTCTGTTTAATGATGCCAGCGATAAGCCAAGGACTATTCTGGGTGTGCAAAGAGGAGCAATGTAGAGCACCTGTTCCTAAGGAACTTATAATCCAGTGCTAGTAATATTATCATCAATACTAACACCCATAACAGCAAATGAGATGTGTTTTCCCGCAACTGGGAGAGGAGGTGGACTGGGCCATTGAGAAGATGGAAACAAAGTACTGGGGACCACAGAGGAGGGTATAAAAAGTTTGGATTGGGGCGGATAGGGGAAGGGAGAATCTAAGAGAAGTTCATCAGCACCGTTAATTTTACTCTGGGTCCAAAGATCAACAGGATATCGTCTGGCAGAGAATGGAAGGAAAGGCACTCCATGCTGAGGGAACAGCCTAGGCGAAGGTGCAGAGTGTGACTGTGGTGGCCCAGTCCAGGAGAGAGAGCGGCCCACAGGGACATTGGGAGGGCCCACGGGACACACTGCTCTACCCAGAAACTCTCTACCACCACCTGACCCCTGTCATTGGAAGGAAGAAGGTAAATGGTGTGGGAACCAAGAAATAACAAATTAAACCCTGTTCAGGGAACATGCTAAAAGCAGTGGCCTTTAGTATGTGCACTGGGAGGTGCCTTTACATAATTGTTTATCTCAGGAATAAAGACAAGGGGCAGGGGCGGGGGGGACAGAAATCCTTTGCTGGCCCAGCCCAGCCCTTTTCAGAGGCGCATTCACTCATTTGTGCGTTTGTCAGTGTGACATTGTGTCTGCCCTGCCGAAAGCCATACATCTTACTTTCAAACCCTCCAATGGCCTTGGTCCCCCTGGAGACCCCAGTGTTCGCAGGCTGACCTTTTGGCGGGGGGCTCACTCCTCTCCGAGGCTGGTGGAGGGGAGATGGCACGTCCTGTGCTCAGGCCTTCCTGGCCACTGGTGTGCCGACAAGAGTCCTTTCTTCTCCAGGAAGGATTCGTGTTTTTAAAAGTTTGACTCTCACATTCTGAGAAGCCTGTCAGCTGTGTACTTCTACGAGCCTTTTATTTTAACTTTTATACATCTTCTTCCTCCATCTCCAAGACCTCTGGGCCCTCCCAGAGTGGAAGGAGATTTAAAGTAAGTCTTAAAGTCACTTGCAAACCTGCTCCCAGGGATGGCATTTCTGGGGTTTCATTTCCTACATGTAGTATAACAGTAAGACGGCCACTGCAGAGAGAGGGGGTTAGGCAGGTGGCCTGAGCGACACTTCTGTTTGGTGGTTTCTGAGCTGGTTGAATATAGCCAAGCACTGTCCCTCTCTGAGTCTTTATCTGCAAAGTGGGGGAAATTTTCTTAGCATTGTTGTGATGCATGAGTGAAAGATGCCCTGTACTATGCTTAATAAGTAGCGGCTAATATGGCTGGCATTTTCATTTGACAAGTGATGCTAAACTCTTCTGTGGTTTTACTGGTCAAGCCCCGTCACCTGGGGGTGGGGGGGAGTAACAGACTCCCTATGTTAAGCTAACTAGCTTATTTGTACCTACTGGGGTGGCACACAGCTTCTGCTCTTCCCTTTGTCATGCTCGGATCACGGAAAGGCTGACTTTCCTCCATGATCAGCCTCGTGTGGGTGGAGAGACATCATCCCACATTGGGGCAGTCTAGAGAGCCCCATTATGTCAGGCGTTCCCCACCGCGTCTGAGCTCTCCCCATTAGTCACCGCTTTGGCTGAAAGATTGGAGGACCCCTGTTAAACTGAAGTGTGTTATCTGGGAAACACATTAAGGCAATACCAGCTGGACTCAAATTAGTTTATCAGACGGGGGCTGGCCTTGCAGAAGTTAGGGGTGAGAGGGGACTTTGCAGAGCATGGGTTTACAGGCCAGGGAAGGAGGGTCCTTGGATGAGCAGATCTTTGCGATGCCAGGCCTCAAACGCTGCTTTCTGGCCCGAATCTCCTCCCCGCTTTGTTCTGCTTTGCAGAGCAAGATAGGCACTCCAGCGCTCATTCAGGAGATATTGATCACGTGCCTCCCAGAGCTGGGCAAGTGTCGAAAATTCAGAGAAGTCTGACAGGCAAGGGAATAAGCAAATGCTGACCGATGTGGGACAGAACTCTTCATGCTGGGGGTGGAAAGGTCTGAAACATAAGATACTTCAGTAAAGGGCAGAGCCAGTCTCTGGGGTGTCAGTGCCAGCAGGGGTTGCACAATACCAGGATCTAGGGCCCTACCTTGTGGCTACTGTGAGAGTATAAGGGAGGTCACACTCAGGGATCTGGGCTAAGCTGGCGGTGAGGTGGGGGGTCACTGCCTGTAGGGGTCAGTGCTGCATTGTCAGGCCCAGGGGATGGGCCCAAAAGCCATGAGGGGGAAAGAGGCCAACAGCTGGGAGGAACCAGACCACCCTTCAGGGCAGACCTTCACGAGCATTGTTTCCACCGCTTCGTCTCATGTGGTTAACACAGGCTGATCTCTTTTCCTTGATTCACATCAAAAACCTTGGTGGAAGATTACAGAAAAGGGAGGAAGGAGAAGAAAGGCCCTGGGAGAGGCAGCTTGGTGAATGATGAAAAGCTTTCCAAGGTGTAGGAGGCTTTCAGAGCAACTTCTGAAAATCTGCAGGGTCCAAACGCCTGCCTGGGTGAACTCCTAGCCATTACCCCTAGGGGACACCCACTGCATCAGTGGATTGCTGGTGATAGCAGCCCCCTTTCCATACACCTCTCCTCGTTCTCTGTCTTCTTCAGATTTCAACAGCCTTCTAACTCATCTCTCTCCCTCCAGCCTCCACCTTTTAAAGCTATCCTCTTGCTGTTGCTAGAGAGATCCTTCTAATCAAAGCACTCCCTTGGTTTATAAGAATTAAGGGTGGACCCCCCTTTTCAGGGACTTGGCCTGCACTAGCCTAACAAATAGCCCCATTTCCTGCCACGTGATCTTCACATTCTGACCACACAGAACCTGCCATGCTTTCTCACCCCTGCACACCCTTGCACCTGCTATGCCACTTTTCTGGGATGCATCCCTCCTCCCGTGGAACCTGCCTTCATCCTTCCAGCTGCAGCTCAGTGTTACAAGCTCTTCCATGCTTCCCTGTCCTGGTCATATCTTTTCTCTTTTTGTAGCACCTGTCCATTGCACTGAACCTGTTGGTGTATGTGTCCATCTTTTAACAGACTGTATGTGTGTGTGCATGGTAGGGGCACCCCCCCCACACACACACATACATACATACACACACACACACATACACACACACACACACACACACACACACACACGAGAGAGGCTTCTTTCTGATTTTCAGGATTCAGCAGAGCCAGCTGAGTGCATCATGGCAGACACTCCAGGAGTGTTTGTTAAATGAGCTAGCACACATATGGTCCGAAGGTTTGATGTCTGAAAGGCAAGGCCACAGGATCTATTCCCTTTAATTAAAGTTGAGGCAGATGCCCTCTCTACCCAACCCCACCCTTCCTCCATGCACCAGGAATAGTGGTTTCCATCTCTGACCAGGAAAGATTTTGATGGGGAACTACCAGTAATTGTTCATTCAGTGACTTCCTGGAGATGTGTAGTTTTTAATGTTTTGGATATCCCAGAAAATGTGATAAGCCTGTAGATCTTCCCCAGAAAATGCACCAACACCCAGTCTCACAGCATTTTCACAGGTTTCTGGACTCTACGTCTTCCCACCCAGCTTCAAAGACCCCTGCTTAAAACAGCTGCAATAGAGAGATTGTGTTTTACTCTCTTGGCCAATAAGATTTTGCCAAACTTTATTTTCAGGAAAAAAAAAGTTTTAGAATCTGTTTTCCAAATACATAAGATATTTTAATGTGGAATATGCTTTTTCAAATGACATAAGTTTTCAGATGTTCTCTTTCTCTGTTCCCCTAGGATGTGCCCCTCTCCGTGAGGCAGCAAATATTACTGCTTGTGTTTCGTTCTCCAGAAATATGTGTATTGATGTACATAACAGGGCCTCCTGCAGTCATGCGGGGCAGGTCAGGACCCCAGGCAGGATGTGGGATGTGCTGCTGGGTCTGGCTCAGTCCTCACTGCAGAGGGAGCTGCAGGAACTTAGAGGAGGACATTGTCAACGGGCTTTAATTTGGGAAATATTTACTGAGCTCCCACCAGACACCACACACTGTCCCAGGCACTTGGGGGCACCGTGGGGAAACAGAACAGGCAAGGTCCCTGATTCTGTGGAGTTTCTAGCCTATTGGGACACAGCAGAAAATAAACAAGAATACAAGTTAGCTAAGTTCACACACTGAAAAAGGAAGGAAAGACAGCAGTAATGGGTTAGGAGAATGTGGGAAAGAGAAAGTCGCTGCATTAAAAATCACCAGTCTCTCTGAATAGATGACATTAGAAATATGCCTGTAGGCAGGTAGTAGGGGGAACAGTGGTCCAGGGAGAGGGACTGTCAGGTGCCGAGTTCCTGAGGTGGGAAGGACTGAGATGTGATTGAAGAAAAGAAAGAAAGCTACTGTTGGGGATCTCTGGAAGGTCGCTGCCAGATTAGGGGGAGAGGGTGGGAGAGGAAGTTGGAGGCCAGAGACCTGGGATTTTCAACTGTGAAGGAGAGCCAAACCCTGAAAGGTTTAGGTGGGCTAACGTTTTGATCCAACTGGCATTTTTAAAGATCACTTTTAAAAGGTTTAGGGCTCATTTTATCACCTCTCATTTTGAACAGTTTGGACCACGGAAATTAATGTGTAATAAGGCATTTCCATGAGGCGCCACAGGTGTCTGTCAGCAGGGGAGGGCCAGGGTTTCCATCCCGAGGTATCACAGCAGTGCAAATCAGTCAGGTCTGGGTGGCCAGTGCCATCTTGCCTGGGGAGCTGAAGGGTTCCTGAGCCTTTACAGGGCACTGAAAGTAGCTGGGGACCCCTGCAGGGTCACTGCTCCATTAGGGGACGCTGGACCTAGACCCAGGTTTGGGCAGGAGATGCCCAGCCTCCCAAAGTCTCAAAGAAAAGCGTAGGTGGGGACTGCAGGTCCCTAGAAAGAGCCTGCGGCAGGTGGGGGTGGCAGAAGAGGACACAAAGGCCACACAGCCTCTTCCCCTGCCCTCCTCCGCTGTTGCCACCTGTTCCCCTCCTTGGAGGGTCACCATGTTTTGTTTTGCTTTGTTTTTTGTTTTCTGTGGGGGTGTGTTTGAAAACACTGGGGCTGCGTCCTTCCCTTAGCAGGAAATATTAGTAAATGTTGCTGGGGGAGCGGGGTGTGGGGGGCGGGGGGGGGCGGTGTAGAGATGGTGGTGATGGTGCATAGATCCTGAAGTCAAAATCCCAGCTGCTCTGGGGGCGACGGCCCAGGAGTGGCCACTGGTGGGCAACTTGGGTGAGTTCGGTGCAGAAAGAAAATGCAGAGGATGCTGAGCACGCGTGCGGAGAGGCGCGAGTTGTGCCTGGGCTCAGGACCCCGGTGACCCAGCCCCCGCCCCCGCCATCCCCCCCCCCCCATTTATGCCCCCGGCTGCCCCGCCTACCCGCACCTTCCCCCGAAAGAGTTAAGAACCTCTCCCCTCCAACCTTTTCTCCCCCATCCCCTGCCCTCCGCAGGGATTCGCCTGCCCATTGAAGCGCTGGGGACCACGCGGGGCGGCCTGCGGGGCGAGGGGGCGGGGAGCCGGCCACCCGACCTTCCCTCCGCCGCGGCCCCAGCGGCCTCCGCGCTGCGAGGCGCGGGCGCTTGGACACGGAGGGAGTTGTTTGGTTTGGCCGCGGCGGGAGGTGGCTGGGAGCGGGCGAGAGAGGCACTGAGCGGGCAGCGCGGGGCCGGCCCCGGGAGGGTCCCCGCACGCACAGCGGCCCGGGGCGGGGGCGAGCCGGCCGGCCGCGGGCGCCCGGGATGCCTGGAGGGGCTGGGCCGAGAGGACAACTCCGGACGAGAAGGCGGGACCTGCCGGGCGCGCGGGCAGGTGCTTCGGCCCCCCTTCGCCCCCTTGTCCCCTTTCCCCTCTTCTCCTTCTCTCCTCGCCCTGAAGTAAGATGAGCGTGATGCTGTGGCGCTGGGAACAGAATAACACCACCATGAAGCTGGTAAGGTGGCTCGGACCCTGGGGCACCGCTCTACTTTTATCCCCACCCCCACCCCACCCCCACCCCCATTAGGGATTGTCTCCAAGGCTGGAAAGCCCCTGAAATGCATTCCGTACTCGGTGTTTCCCTTATTGTTTTGAAGGTGGATTTCAGGTTTAGCGTTTTGTTTTTTAAACCAGGAAAGTCGATGTGTATATATATATATGTGTGTGAGCCGCTGCAGGCGGGTGGGAAAAGGCTGCATTATCTCCCGGCCCCTTCCACCTAGGAATCCCTGGGGCTTGGGCTGCACACGCTGGGGTTAGTCTCCTGCGAGCAGATCTGCCTTCTCGGGGCGTCCCTGATCATCGTGGTCTTACCTTCCTACCCGCCCCCTTTGTGTTTTGATACTTTGGGGATGCACGCGGGTGTTGATCTCTATAGCGGTTTGGCTTGTTGGGGTTGTGGGGGGTGGGGGAGGACGTGAGCGCAGCTTGAATGAGCGCGGGGGTCCTCTTCTCCCGCCTCTCACAACGGCTTAGCTTTCTTTCAAGCTTGGGAGAACCATTTAGGCTGCAGGTACTTTTTCCCTCCTCTGTTTTCAAAAATAACCGCCCATCGCTACTGGGAGGGCTGAGGAGAAGAGCCTTTTCCTCTGCCCAGGAAGCTCGGCTGTTTCCCCATCCCAAGGGGAAAATGCGATGGGAAGCTCTTTTCTGGGTTTTTATTTTGTTATTTGTGTTTCACTTGGTGGTGTCAACGGGGGTGGGGGCGTGGGGGGGACCCTAACTGCCCATCGAAGTCAGCCTGAGCTGTGGCCAAGTCCTTTACCTCTTTGGCTGTCAGTTTCCGTCCCAGTAAAATGGGTCAAGTTCTCACCCTGTTGCTGGTGCGAGGATAAGAAACAATATTTGTAGGTTTCTTGGCACATAAGGATACAATAAAGAATGGCTGTTATAGCGCCTGCCTGGCATGGCTCAGTGGTGGAACATCGACCTGTGAACCAGGAGGTCATGGTTCAATTCCTGGTCAGGGCATATGCCCGGGTTGCAGGCTCCATTCCCAGTGTGGAGCATGCAGGAGGCAGCCAATCAATGACTCTCGCTCATCATTGTTGTTTCTATCTCTTGCTCCCTCTCCCTTCCTCTCTGAAATCAATAAAAATACATTTTTAAAAAATGGCTTTTATTAATAAACTGGAGTTAATAGTTATTGGGGTGAGCTCTTTAAAGATGCAGAAAAAAAAAGTCATAGCAGTTGCATTGTAGTCTAAGATGCTAAATCAACCTAAGCTGCCTCTTCATATAATGAGCTTATTTGTTGGAAAAATGGCACCTTGCTTTTCATACTTCTTGTGTTATGTTTGGCCTGTCTAACTTTAAGCTACTATTTTACAACTCCGTTTAATGTGCTGTAACGTGAGCAGCCGGCATGCACCTTTGCTGCACTATGTCAGGACTCCAGCTCCCTAATCCTTTCCTGGAATCTTTCGCCAACCAGACTGTGTGGGAGAGCCCAGAGTCTCACACTTTTTCTCTTCAGGCTACACCTGAGTCGCCACTCTGAGAAGCAGCACCGGGAAGTTGGGACCTGGTCTGGACTGGAAAGCATCAGGGGAAAAAGGAGGAAAAAAAGGAGAGAAAGAATTATTGCCCAGGGAGGGAAAAGGTGGAGCATCCCTGGGGACAGTTTCTGGAGCTTGGTGGCAAGTGGCCATGGTAAGGGCTGGGATGTCCTCACTGCTCCAATATTGGTGCCCTTTAGCTTATGAAGGGAGCTTCCCCAGTGTGGGTCAAAGGTCAGCCTTTATAGGGTCTGTCTGAGTCTTTAGACCCGAGTCTAACTTTTCAACTTAACTGTGAGAACCACCCAAGGTAGTGGTGGTCCACCAAAGTACCCCTCTCCCGGGTGAGGGAGGGGCTGGAGGAGCTCAAACAACCGGGAAGCACTGGGGGAGCAGCAGTTACGGGCTCCTGCACCCCTCTGCCCCAGGCCTCAGGCAGGAAGAGGTGATGGCTGCGTCTTGACATTCAGATAGCCTCAGCTATGCTCAAGGATGGGCCTTAGCTGTTCTACAGACTCCTAGAAACCACAGATTAGCTGGGGCATCATTAGTTTGCTTTTTGTTTCTTCATTTACCCATTGGATGATTTACCAGTTATTTATGTATACTTACTCCATGAGGAACCCAGTCCTGGTGGGAGGCTATGCTGGCTGTGAAAAGCTTTGCTCTAAGGTGACTCTTGGTTTGAATTCCAGCCTTGCCAGTTGCTAACCTCTGAATCAGGTTCCCTTTTCTGTAAAAAAGGTCTTTACAGTCCTCTTTCCCAGGTTGTGAACAGATGAGATGAGAATTTAGAAACAGGATCCCGTTCGGATTCTGAAATATGGGTGTCTATTTATGGGAACGACAGTTGTCGATATTATTTTCTTTAAAGGTAAATGAGACTCGGTCTCTGTCCGCTCTCCATTGTGCTGTTGGGTGAATGGTTTCTTCTCCTAATGAGCTTGGGGGAAACAAACCTTTCTAACCTTTGAATCATTAGTGGCCCTCAGTAGGAAAGAGCTTGCTGGGCACATCTTGGAAGTCAATTGTGTGTGAATAACTGACCCAGAGGTGGGTGTCTGAACTTTTATCACTGATGCAGTTCACGAAACATGAAGTCATTTAACCCACAGCTTGAAAATTCCCTGCTCTGATTGAATAGTGGAACGAAAGGCTTTGTTTCATGTTCTATTTTAAGGCTAATTGGATCAAAATAAGGCCAAAAGTAATTAGAAGCAAAACTTTATGCCTTATCTCTGCAGGGGAATGTGAGAAACGCACCTGCCCACCTAGGTTGGAAGGCAGTAGCTGGTAGATCCTATTTCTGTCCAAATCCCTCCGACAGGGTCATGGGGCCTTTGATGAAAGTGAGAAGAGGTGACTGCTCAGACCTAAGTGCCCACTGGGAGGGGGTAAGCCTGGGGCACAGCTCCAGCGCCTGACGTGGGTGGTTCTGACATCCTTATCACGCCCAGTTTCCTTCTTTCAGATTCTTTCAGCTTAGAGAGGACAAGGAGGGGCAATGAGGCCACTTCTGGAGCAGCTCGTATCCTCTGAGAACTGGCAGAGACAAACAATAGGGGGAGAAAAGGCACCAAGAGAGGCCACCCTTGCAGCCCATCCTTCGGTGCAGAGTTAGGTCGTCCAGTCAGAGACCCGCAGTCACAGCTCTGTAGGAACTGCTAGTTCCTTGACACGGGGCCAGCTGCACAGTCTCTTCCAGCGTTGGTTTCCTCGCCTGTAAATGAGTACCACCACACCTCACAGGGTGACATAGAGAATTAGAAAAGAAGTGTGCATAAGGCCTTGGCCGGGTAGCTAAGTTGGTTAGGGCATCTTCCTAATACACCAAGGTTCTGGCTTCTATCCCGAGTAAGGATAGGTGGAGCAGTGAATCAATGTTTCTCTCTCTCTCTCTCTCTCTCTCTCTCTCTCTCTCTCTCTTATCTCCACTTCCTTTCTCTCTCTAAAATCAATAAGTGAAACTTTTTTCAAAACCGTGCATCAGGCTTTGAGCTCAGTGAATGGTAGCTCTTATGATTGTAATACGGAGAAGTAGTGTGTGCATGTCTCTGCTAGCAGAGAAGACAACAGAAACACTGCCACTGTTAGCCATGCTGAGCTCTGGCGGAGAAGCAGGGACTTTTTTTCCTTTTTGTCTATACTTCTCCTTATATTCCAATTTTTCTACAATGACCTTATATTACATGTATCATCAAGAAAAGATAAAAAAGTATTACTCCTAAAGTAATATAATATTAATCGTATTATAGCTAACATGTATTAAGCCTATGTACTTTGAGCTTTATTCCATTTCATCCTCACCGCCATAACCCTATAAAGTAGAAACTATTATTATCCCAATTATTCAGATGTGGACATTAAGGCTCAGAGAGTTGTGACGTGCCTGAGATTCCAGGGCTAGTAACTCATAGAACCTCTGTTTTATCTGATGGGAAACACTGTGCTTTGAACTATTGTATTATAAGCCCTGGGCGCCTTGTATGTGTGAGTGTGCGATGCACAGGTTTGTGCTCACTGCCCGTGTTCCTTCTGTGAGGGGCCTCTGTGAGTTGCTACCCCCTGTCATCCCCTTTGGTCAGGGAGATGCTGAATGAGGTGGAGAGGAAAGGGAACACAGGGATCAGGGCTGGGTTGGGTCATCACCCTTCAGTGTCCTGGAAAACACAAATGAGGCCCTTTCTCAAAGTAAAGGGGAGAGTGGCTCTGAATGAAGAATAATTGAGAATAATGATGATGAGGGAATGTGCCTCTGACCCTTGACCTTTCCCCAGAGAAGCATTGGTCAAAGACCCCCTGGGCCTGTCTTCAGCCAGGCTAACAAGCAGATTAAAAGAGGTTGGTGGGTTAAAGGGCCCTGTCCGCCTTCCTGCGGTTATATTGTGCCCTCCCAACGCAAGGAAGCTGTGGGCCCTGCACAGCTCCTGAGGACTCAGGTCCTGGGTTTAAAATACAATGGTCCTTCACCTCTTACTCATCTTTCTGTACATATACTGATTCTTAACAGTTTCTACTTTTTTTCTGAATAAAGCTCATTGATCATTCACTAAAGGTACTCCCCTCTTCTGTTGGAAAATATCAGTCATTTCCAGTCTCAAGGACTTCTAGAATTTTCTCTCTTTTTTTTTTTTTTTTACTCCTCACCTGAGGATATGTTTTTATTGATTTTAGAGATAGAGAGGGAGAGGGGGAGGGGGAGGGAGATAGAGGGGGGAGAGAGAGAGAGAGAGAGAGAGAGAAAGAGAGAGAGGAGAGAAAAAGATCAATGTGGGAGAGAAACATTAGTCGGTTGTCTTGCATATGCACCCCAACTAGGAATCGATCTTGCAGTCAAACTCGCAACCTGGATATATGCCCAGACCAGGAATCAAATCAGCCTTTTGGTGTACGGGATGACACTCCAACCAGCTGAGCCACACAGGCCAGGGCTCTCCTGTTTTCTACTCATTATAATTTGCATAGATGTTATCATTTCCCAAGTACTGAAATGATCATGTTTATTTTCTGTCCAATCTAAAAATCTCAAGGCAAGAATTCCATTCTTTTTGGGAGAAACAAGGATGAAATATACAGGAATGTTTCCATATGCATTTCTCTTGTGGGTAATGAGCCATCATAGCCTTGATATGCTTTTCAGAATTGAAACCAAAGCATGTAAGGAAGGTTTTGACTCTGGTTAATTAGTGGGAAAATAAAGACTAGAATATTGGGAGGGGAGGAAGGAAAACCCCAGAAATTAATAAGTGAGTTCCTTTGGATGACTCTTGAGGCATTTATATTCCTTCATTTTCGTGTTAATAGACGTAGAGATTTAGTAATTGGTCCCTCTGGTGACTTAGCAGTGCTCGCATTACTTATGCAATTGTTTCTGTATGAAGCCAGAAAAAAATTTTTTTTCTTGTTTTGTTTTGTTTCTGGCTTCTGCCAACCACCCAGAAGGCATGTTGCTAGGCTTTTCTTCAGGGTCTCTCGCCTCTCTGATATGTGTGGGCTAGACTGCCAGCTTCGAGCGTGGGGCTCCTGGCTGAGGGACACAGGGCTGTTCCCGAGGGCTGTTTGACTCAGATGTCACAAATGTGTTGGTGCTGAAGTTGTAGGAGTAGCAGGCGGAGGTGGAGATGCTGTGAAAAGAACCTGCCCTACCACTGAGAATGAGTAATAGGGTGAGAGGTTAGAATGAGTTGAAAGATACTGTTTAAACAGAGTAATAAGAAGGTGTGATGGAGATATTTGGGAGGGCTGGGAGGTAGGAAAGGATTTTCCTAGCTACCAAAGATATTAACTACTTCTGGTCTTAACACTGTGGTGTCGGACAAGGGTACATACCTGCATTATACATTATCTTTGTCCTGGTCAGAGAAGGGCAGTGTGCTCACAGGGAATGTGATAGGACCTGAAACACAAACATATCTGTGGGAAGGAAGGTACAATATGTGCCTGGGGCTCAGGAGGATGTAGGTCTGCAGAGGCCTGGGGAGTGAGCCTCGGTCCACAGTCTCGGCTCTGGCCAACTTCTCTGGCATGTAACTGGTGTGAAGTTTCAAGAAGCAGACTGCATCATTCCTAGTCAGAAACCTTTTGTGGAATCCTGCTCACTAGGTGACAGCAGTGTTTTATGTATGTATGTATGTATTTATCATTTATTTATGTTTATCTATCTATCCATCCATTTATTTATTTATAGATATCTCCAGTTTATTTAACAATATTTTTATTGGTTTCAGAGAAGAAGGGAGAGGGAGAGAGAGATAGAAACATTAATGATCCAAAAGAATCATTGATTGGCTGCCTCCTGCACACCTCACACTGGGGATTGAGCCCCAAACCCCGGCATGTGCCCTGATGGGGAATCAAACCATGACCTCCACAGAGCCATACTGGCCAGGCGACAGCAGTGTTTTAAATCTTCCTGTGCAGGCTGCCACAAAGAAGCTGTTTGTGTCAGTCAGCATGGTCAGCACTGTGATTCCTCCTGTTCACTGCTCCCTGGGACTGAATGCATCTTCACTCTGTCTATATTCATTCCATCTTCCAAAGCGCACGCAGTTCAAGTCCCCTTCCTTCTAAGAAGCCACCTGACGGCACCACCTCCTGGGATCTCTCCACAGGCAGCAGCGCTCGCCCAGCTTGAATCCCATTGCCCCCTAATCCTGCACTGCTGGTGTGTATGCGGTGTTTCTTTTGCCAGACCCAGAGTCTTGGTTAGAGGTCACCCTCTAACCCTCTGGGCTCTGCCCCCAGCTGTGTGTCCTGGGAGCGTATCATCTCTCTGAGGCTCTGTTTCCTCATTTGTAAAATGATGATGATAGTAACTGTTCCAAACTTTTTTTTATCATTTGTTTGATAAAATAGACTATGTGCTGAGCAACTTCCAGCACATAGTAAATGCTTAATAAATATCAGCTATTGTTACAAAGATGATGGTGCATTCATTCAACAAATATTTATGAAACATTTACTATTTACAGGGGAGTCACTAGTAAACAAAAAATTTTAGTGGTTCTCAACTTTCCTAATGCCGCGACCCTTTAATACAGTTCCTCATGTTGTGGTGACCCCCAACCATAAAATTATTTCCGTTGCTACTTCATAACTGTAATTTTGCTACTGTTATGAATCGTAATGTGAATATCTGGTATGCTATATGTGTTTTCCGATGGTCGCGACCCACAGGTTGAGAACCGCTGGAGGTATAAACCAGTTCTGTCCTGGGCAAGGCCAGATGCCTTTATATTTACACTTGAATATTTCAAGGATAGAGATTGGCTAAAACAGCAGAGTGACCTGGATTCAAATCCTGGGTTTTGCCACCTTCTATCTATGAGATCTTGGGCGAATCATTTAACCTCTTTGCTCCTCAGTTCTAGCGTCTGTCATGCACACCTAATAGGGATTTTGTGGGAATTAAATGAGATACTGCAAGTAAAGCTTTCAGCACAGGACCTGACACCTCATTAGCAGTCAATAAAAATGCATTGCCTTCATCATCAGATCAAAGGCCAAAGTTGTTATTTTTCATGCCTCTCCCTGGGAAGGGGTCAAGAGAGGGGCTTAAGGTGCATTCATAAATGTTTAGGGTTGGACAGTTAGCTGAGCAATGGACTTGGGAAATGAGTTGTCTAGATCTGCCAAATAGATGCTTCCATCCATAAGCATAGAATGTAAGAGTCATCCTGTGTTTGAATGCTGGACTCAAAGGTTGGAAGGGGGACTTCATGCTGGCGCAGCCACAGCAAGAGCTGGACAGTAGAATCGGGACTAACAATCTTGGAATGTTAGTTGAGGAAGGGGCCCCTGGACTAGTGGCCCCAACAATCCACAGTGGAGGAAGCAGAGACCCAGAGAGATGAAATGACCTGCCCAAGGCCTTGTGGCCTTTCTCCAGCTGTAATGCATCTGCCATGACTCATCCTGCAAGTTGGTGTAACAAAGATTATAAAGAGCAAGGAGAGAGCACTTAGCATTCCACCTGGAAAAGCCATGTTTCTTTGGAAATGGGCCTCGGATGACGTAACCCTGCCCTATCCCATTACCCGGTACTTGGCTAATCTTTGTACAAAACTTGTTTTGGTGAAACTTGAGCCTAGAGAAGCCAACTAAAGTATATTGCTTTCTCATTGTTGAATGCTTCCTAGACTCCAGCTAACATTTAATCTAGAGAGTAAGGTGATATTTCCTGAGATAGCAGTGAGTTCATGTTTTGAAATGAAATGAAGTGAGTTTATTGCATTGTGTTTTTTTTAAGTGCTAACGGCAGTAGTAAATGTTCTCTCTAAAAAGTAATGTCTGGCTGCTGTACGGGGAGGAGCAGGTTGCTATAGACAAGGTAGTTTTCAGTCCTCGGGAGTTGTCTCACTGCCTCTTTTGTTAGGTACTGTTCCAGATTGAGCTATATTTTGGGTTAAGGGGAGCCCTTCTTGAGTAAATAGATTTCTGACCCAGAGCAACTTGAGGACAACAAGGTTTATCTTACATTATATTTCCTGAGCACCTGGTACACGCTCTCTGCCTCTCTCCTTCCCAAGATGCTTATCACTCAGTAAAGGCTGGCTGCACACCTCGCTCGCACCAGGTAGGGAGGAGAAAAGTGCTATTCATGGACCTTCTTGGATAGCAGGTTGCTCACAAAAGAAAAAGAGCATATATATAATCCGACAGTTTTCAACCGGTGTGCTGCAAGAATTTTGAAAACATGCAATACTTGACTCTTTAGTCAGGGGCACTGACCTCTTTTCCCTTAAGTTGTCAAAGAAAAAATGACAATAGCCAACACAACAATAGCCATCAGGTGTGAATGAACCAAAATTACACCTATGCGTGGGTTTGTTTGTTTGTTTGTTTTGGTCAGAAAAAATGTTTTGTGCCACAGAACTTTAGCAATTAGTTGGTGTGCCATGAGATGAAAAAGATGACAGTCAGATAACACTAGGAATGTGGAATTTGGTGCATTGTTCTTTTCACCTGGTTCCTGAAAGTGTTCTATATTAAAAGAAATAAAATAAGACTTCTTCAGGGAGACAGGTGGAGTTTCAAGGCTACATATGGTGCATTTCCAAGATGTTTCAGCTGCTAAGCACTATTGATTATGTCTCCACAGTGGACATTGTGGATAAACGGCCCCCTTTCCCATGCCACCACCGTGCTTTTGGCTTGCTTTGACGGAGCAGTGCCTGCTACAGCATAAGCTCTGGGAGGGTAGCAGTCGAGTCTCCATCATCTTTGCGTTCCCCAGAACCAACCCAGTACCTGGCACATGCTATGTGTTCAAGTCATATTCTGATTTTTCAACCTAATGCACAGTTACATCACATAGAATGTAGGTTGTTTATGTGGTAAATGTTTCCCTCCACATCCCGCGTGGTTCAGGGTTCAGGATCTGGAAGAGGAGCCGCACACAAATGAAAGAAAAAAGACAAGAGATAATTTGGGAATATTGGGGGGCCAGGCGGGTAAGTCCAACTCAAGAGGAAGGACTTCCACTGGTGCTAGGCCGCACCAACCTTTTATTGGTTTGGGATACACCCATAGCCCTTAGGCAGGCAATTTCCAGTAACAGGCAGACTAGCCCATCAGCAAGGATTTACATAATAATAAATGGGGAAGTTGCTTCAGCTACCATTGTCTGGACTAACAGAGGTGGTGCATAGCTCTGACCCTTGCTAGGGCTTCAAGGGTCACCAGCCTGATGTAATTCCTTGTCCACACCTCTCTGCTAGTGAAGACAATAGGCGGTTTCCCACAGTTTATTGTAGGTGAATAAAATAACTGGAGGTTACTGATTGTGGGCTTTTGTGTGCGGTGAAATATCCCCCCACCTTTACAGTGAATTTCCCTAATGGGGCAGGATTCGGCTTTAAAAAAGTAGATTTGGCTTTAAAAAAGTAAGGCAGGGGGTCCTGGGTTCTCTGTGAGCTCCAAATCAGTCTTGGTTCCGGCTGCAGTAGAAGTCCACTCCAGATTTAATGTTGCTGGAGTGTTTTGAGATTTTGTAGCTGTTTGGGATAGCCAAGGCAGTGAAGTCAGGCACCCTGGGCTAGGGGAATGCAAGACATGTGGAGCGCCACCCTGTACCTCCCAAGGGGATGGTCATTTCCTCATCTCTCCTTTCTCTCCTTCCTCCCGCTCTACCCTCCTGCACACACACACACACACACACACACACACACACACACAAGTTAAGAACTCTTCCTACCCTTATTGGAGAATGGAGGTCTATACTGAGGTTGGGAGCAAATCACCAGGCCCTCGCTGTTGGAATTCAAGTTACAATGAAACCAGCTAACTCAGGGTTGTGCTGCGTGTTCCAGGCTGGGAGTTGGTGGGTGGGTTCTGGGCCTCAGCTTCTTGAAGGCAGAGTTTATTTACCTTGTACTATAGGTGAGGTGCGGCTGTGCTTTGGGAGCAGTGGGGGTCTGATGAAGACCTTTTAGTTCAGATATATAGTGTCACATGTGGGGGAAGGCACACTGCAGCCCATACTAGCAGTCCCTTTGAATTCCCCTGGCCCAAGACTGCCAGCTGGAAGGGTGGTTTCACAGTTACCCCAGGTTCCGAACATGGTGTGTGTCTCAGGTATTCTGATGGGTTCTGGGTAACACAAGGATGATGGAGATGTCAGCTTTCCTCCCAGGGCTTACGCTTTGGTGGGCTTCTCTCGGTGGAGTAAGTGAAACTAAGGTTGCGGCATGGGAAAGGCATCCTGTGGGGAGCTGTGCTGCTGTGGAGGGGAGTTGACAGGGCTGACCAGCCGCTTGTCAGTGGCCAGCAACAAAGAAGGGGAGTTTAAAAATTCCTGAGGCTTTTGACCTGGGAAACCTGGGCTATAGCACTGCACCTGAGCAAAATCAGAACGTCAGCAGGACTAGCAGGCGAGAGAGAGAGAGGGGAACAAGACATGATGGATTGGTTTGGTAGTGTCAGGTTGAAGGTTATTTATATCATTTTTTCAAGTTTTATTGAATACTTATCTACACTGTGGCCCAAACTATGCCAGGGCTCTGTGAATGTAACATAAATCAGCACTGAGCCCTCACTCCTCCTCCTTTCCTAGGGACAAAGACAGGTGGCCTTTGTTCACCTGTGTAAGCACCTTGCTGGTAAACACCTATCAGCTCCCCAAATCTCAGACTTCTGATAAAGTGGGAAGAACATGAGTAAGGCCTGAGTGCAAAGGAAGGCTGCTTGCCTTCTCTCTCATGAACTGGCCACAGAGCCGACCTAACATAACTGACCCCCTGGACTCCCAGGTGGAGATGCTAAATTTAAAAAAAGAGTCAGATGTGTTTGCAACCCAGCAGCAAAAGAGACTGCATGGAGCCCAATTCTTGCCCTTAAACACAGTCACGCCACCCACCAGTAAAGGGGGAGGTGGGGAGCGAGGGCCTCAGAGTGCTGATCTCTGCCAGGTCAGATTAGGCACAGCATCTCCCGTGGGTACCGAGAGGGAAGCCAGAAATACTCATGGTACTTCCTTCTTCGGGGAATCCAAGTGGGATCTTGGGAAAGAGGGTAAAGGGGGGCAGTTTCTGTTCCTCCTTCACATGCTTCGCTGTCACCCAGCTCTTAACAGACCCACTGGGGCGGTCAGACTAATCTGAGGGAACATGGGGACACGCTTCTACAAATTATCGAGCAAGAGCTCTGTGGCAGTCACTTGTGTGCACAGGAGAACCGTGTGCTGGGAGCTGCGGTCTGAAGCAGGACCTAGGAACCCTGCACAGACGGTAGGTGAAGGGCGGTGGGAGATCCGAGGAAGGCAGCCTGCACAGCGCATTGATTTTGGAAACATAAAGAATTTGGTCCAAGTCATTGTGACCTTGGGCAAGTTACTTAACTTCTCTGAGCTTTGTTTTCTATATCTGAGCTTTGTTTTCTATATCTGGAAGACTGGTGGATGCTTTACCTGCCAGGGATGTCAGAAACCTTACAGAGATAGAGCGGCTGCCGCCCACAGCAGCAGACTCTGCTGAATGCAGACACAGCTTCCTTGTGGAAACCTCACAAATTTAGGGCTTGGTGCTGGGCTTCCGAATAGGCAGAATTTGGGGTAGGAGAAAGGAAGGGTTGCAAATCAGGTGGATGGTAAAAACTCACATTCTTGATTTGCTGAAATTTCTCTCATAATTTAGCTGCCAAGGGAGATTTTCGGTAGGACCACTGGGTTCTAGCTCAGAGTGGACTGACTCTTCCCAGGAACCTGGATGCCGGCCCGCTTTTTCTTTCTGCATTCTGAGTAGAGTGGTTCCAAGGACAATTTAACATGAATGCTTCAAAAGTAATATGTCCCAGATGTGGTGCTAAGTAACCCCTCAAACTGTCTCCCTTCCACACTCTTCCCACTTCTGGAAGTCAGGCTCTCTTAACCTCAGCACTGTTGACATTTGGTGGGGGCCCATCATGATTTGTTGCGGGGACTGTCCCGTGCCTTGCAGGATGTTTAGCTGCATCCCTGGCTTCTACCCACGTAGAATGTTTAGTAGCAGCTGTGATAATCAAAAATGTCTCCGTAAATTTCTAGATGTCTCCTAAGGGGCAAAATCACTGCTGTTGAGTTTCACTGCAGGAAACTGTTTTGCCATTTACCAGTTGCTCTACCCAGAGCTTGAGGCACCATCCTAGATCCCTCCTTCTTCTACACCTCTTCATTCCAATCGGAAGAGCTTCTGCCTGAACCTCCCAATAGATCCGAACTCTGACCACTTCTCATTTACTCATGGACAAGGCACCATCACCATCACTCAGAGCTGCAGTCATCTGCTAACTGGTCTCCATCGTTTCACTCGTGTCCACTTCCATACGGCACCAGTTGGTGTCAAAATAGAAATGGTGTCACTTCACTCTCCTATTTCAAGTACATTTCAGTGGCTTCTTGCATGAGGAATAAAATCCCAACTCCTTGCCATGGCTTAAAAGACCCCTCACTGTTTGCTCTGCTAATTCCCCTGTTTCATCTGCATCTCCTTTGGTTGCTCACCAGGCAACAGTTGCACCATCCGTCTTGAGCTCACCAAGGGGAGTTGGCCTATGGTTTCCCTTGACCTGAATGCTCTGCTCCCCACTTTTTACATGACCAGCTCTTTCTCATCCTTTAGGACTCACCGAAATGGAGCTCCTTTATCGAGACCCTCCCTATTCCTTCTATCTCATGTAGGTCTTTCCTTCAAAATCTTAGTCCCTTGTTTTTTCTTTCATAACACCTGTCTCCATTAGGGGCTGTCTCCTGAAGACAGATTGCTGGCCTCCATGAAGGCAAGAATCATGCTTTGACTGCTTTTTTAAAAATTATTTTTTAAAAATTTAACTTTATTGTTGCAAGTAGTACAGATGTCCCCTTACTCCCCCCCCCCCATTGACCCCCTCCATCCCACTCCCACTCCCTCCCAAGGTCTTCCCCGCACTATTGTCTGTCCATGGGCTATGCATATAAATTCATTGGTTAATCTCTTCCTGCCCCCTCCCCCTTTCCCTCTGAAATACGTCAGTCTATTGCATGCTTCAGTCTCTCTGGATCTTTTTTGTTGGTCAGTTTATTTTGTTGATTAGATTCCACATATGAGTGAGATCATGTGATGCTTGTCTTTCTCTGACTGGCTTATTTCACTTAGCATAATATTCTCCAGGTCCCTCCATGCTGTCTCAAAGGTTAAGGGATCCTTCTTTTTTACAGCTGCATAGTATTCTATTGTGTAAATGTACCACAATTTGACTGCTTTTAAACATATCTTCACTACCAGGTACAAGATAGATGCTCAGTAACTATATTGACTAAATAAATGAAATAAGCTTATCATCCTTCTTGAGGAAGAGAGATGCCATTACTTTAGTTTAAAATTGGTAACAGCAGAACTCTGGAATTAGACTTCCAATAAAATAAGTAATATGCCAGTTTTCTTCTTTGAACCCCTCAGGACTATTAGCACACTTGCTAATGAAGCTTTGCAGCCCATGAAATAATTGCTGAATGGATGAATGGGTCATTTTTATGTAGTAGGAATTCATGTAATAGATGGAATATGAATGCATACTGATTAAATTAAATAGGTTTTAAGCAAGTAGCTGAAATCCAAAGATCATTCTTTGACCTTCTGAAACCTTTAGGGGGAGGATTTGATCCACTATCCTCAGCTCAAGTGTAAAACACTGATGCTATTTTCAGCCATTTTTGATATGTAGCTTTTAGAAGTAACCAGAAAATGTAGATGTCATGCTGCCTGCCCTGTAGTAAGTGTCCAATACATGTGCATTGACATGAATCAAGACACGTAAGAAAAAGAGATGAGAATTAGGCAGTTTGGTATACAGGGAAGCATACTCAGGTCTCATCTTGGAAATGAATCAGTGAGTCGACAGACAGACAAATTTAGAGACAGACAAATTTATAGCCTCTGAGAATTTATTCTCCAGTGGGAGAGATGAAGACTTTGAGGAACAGAATAGCATATAATTATACTGAACAACATGGTACTGTTTTGAATATGTTCTGAGTTGCTTTGAATTAGTGTTGGGGCTTTTTCCCTCTTTCTGGACCAGACTCTCAGCTGTTAGAAGCATGGAGAAGTAATGAAGATTCTTTGCATTCTCAGACTGCTTTCTGGGAATCCTGCAAACTGCCGACTTCTTCTCTGATTACTCTTCTCATGGCTGAGTTCAAGAGCATTTTGCAAACTCGGACTTTGAATCTGGGAAAATGCTTTATGACCATTTTTATGACCTCAAAGCAACCCACTAAGGCAAGTTATTTCCCTCTCGTTGCCAAAAGGGAAAAACCAAGGGCCTGGTACATTGCCCAGGATCTCCCGGCCTCAGAGGCTCGCTCCCGGGCGGCTCTCAAGTGCCCGGCCACATGCCGTCTCCTTCCATTAGACGTACTTTGGCTGTTCTGCGAAGGGCCTGTCAGCAGCTTCAGCCCACATTTGCAGGAACTCCACGGTCTCTTCGGGAAGGAGCAAGTTTCAGAGAACCATACACTGTTAGATTTCAGTGCAAAGTTCTAGACCAAGCCAACCCTTTTGTACTTGGGCCAACTGACATCCAGAGAGGGAAGATGATTTGCTTAAGATCACAGCCCAAAGTCTACTTTGAGCCCCGTGCCTTTTTGTTTCCAACACAGTTGTCACTCATTAGAAATGTGTCTTCAGCACCCACAGGATTCATTTCTTAGAGGCAGGACAGATCAGTGAGCAGTGCAAGGGCTTTTTTGCTTGTTTGTTTTTTTTTTGAAAGGTAGTTAGGGCAATGGTTAAAGCAAGGCTCTGGAGCCAGCCTGCCTTGGTTCCCATTCCAGCCCCATGTGACCTTGCTTAACTAGTCTGGGCCTCAGTTAGTCTCATCTGTGAAGTAGGGATAGTCCCAATACCTCCCCATCTGGGGTGTGCTGCAAATTAAGTGGATCAATATGTGTACAGTTCTCAGAACAGTACCTCGCACAGTGTACGGACTATACAGATGTCGCTCTCATTATAATTGCTTTGCACTGGCTGTGTGACGCTGGGTAAGTTGCTTGACTTCTCTGAACCTTGGATTCCTCCTCTGTGGGAATAATTCTGGCCCAGCAGAATTGTTGAATAGATTGGAGACTGTGCATATGAAGCTCCTACCTGTGTAGTAGGTGCTGAGTAAATGGCCGGATCTTTTATTGCCTCCAAAGGTGTGAGAATGTTGTGTTTGTGAGGCAGGTGGCACAGCTTCTGCCGCCAAGTTGGTGCTAAATTGTTCCTTTCTCTTTCTGTTTGTAAAAAGGAGGACTGTCAGGGCTGTATCTGCTGCCAGCTTTAATGACATTCACTTAGAATATTGCTTGTATTTTTTATTAGTTAGCATTTACTGACGTGACAAGCTCTGTTCTGTGCCTTCACATGCATTATCTCATTTAATCTGCACAATAGTCCTATGATGTAAGTGCTATTAACACCCCCATTTTATTGATAAGGAAACTAAGTTTCAGAAGATAATAACCTACCCTGAGCCAGTGAGAGGATTAGCCACACTGTTGAATCCCAATCGATCTGGCTTGAAAATCTATACTCTTAACCACTCACTTGCTAGGAACTGTGCCAGGTGCTGGTTGCAGGTGAGACCCATGGGGGTTGGCATTGCTCACACCGAGGACACCAGAGGAGGATGGACACTCTCCCGGGTTAACCATTACCAACTCACAGCTGCCAGGTGACTGGAGGCCAAGGCAGGAGAACTGCATCCTGGAAACCCTCCCCTCGTGCTCCCACCCCGCCCCACACGCTGCATACACCAATCTGCTCCAGCCTTTGAGCACGCCAATCCCGCCAAGTTCCCTTCCTGGACAGGTACAGAGCCCATGGCGAGCAGACACTGGCAATGCGTGGCTGGTCCCCAGGCCTGGCTCGGGGCAGGAAGAAGCTGGGCCCGAGAGCTGATCAGGGGAGCATTTTAATGGACAGAGGAGAGAGCCCCAGTCCCATTGCTGTGGCACACTGTAGCAGAGTTGGGGTGCTGCAGCGTTCTTCCCTTAGAAAGAGCTCCCAGGCGAGAACATCCGTGACTGATCGCCTGTCTTAAGCTAGGTAAGAGCTTGGGCAAGCAGAGCGGTGGGAATACTGGCTGTGCCCATCCAGAGAGTGGGCAGGCAGCCCTCTTAGAGGAGAGGCGGTCAGTAGGTGTGGAAAGCACATGGGACTTGGGATGGGCTCTGTCAGATTTCAGCTCTGCTGCACACCAGTTATAGGCTCTGGGCCTCATTTATCCCCCTCGTCATTCCTTCCCACCCAAGAGGATTTCTAGTGGGTTACAGTGTGGATCTCTGTGAGCAGAGGTGTTAACATGGTGCTGGCCCCTAGCAGATGCTTTCCGAATGTCCACCTTCTTCTGCCATCCCTGCACAGCCCCTGCATCCGGAAGGGTCTGCCTTGGGCATGGGTGGTGGGGGTGCCTGCTCTTCACACGCATAGCTAACTTACATACCAAAGTGGTAGTGGGAGGTGATTAAATTAAGCAACTGAAGGATGACCCTCCCTCCTGCCTATCTCCGTAATAAATACATACCTAGGCCCAGGTCTTTAGGAATTTCCATACCAGTGACATTCCTGCCTCTCACGGGTCCCTTAGCCTCCCCCTGCGCCCCCATGAGTTCTTCCGGAAGTCAGAATCCTCACTGCCAGGGGGATTCCAATCTAGGCCGTGGAGAGCGTGGCCCCCTCTTGGTTCCAAGCCCAACCATGGTCTGCAGCAGGAGGGTACTGGGCGCCAAGGTCTTCTCTGCAAACCAGCAATTACGAAACAGCCTCTGCCGGGATTCCACTCTGGTTTATGTCTCCCTCTGGGACATCTCTTCTCTATTCGAGACTTCCCGCTTCATTAATAGGTACCCTTAATACTCTTATCTCCGCATGCTTTCTGGGCTTACCGAAGCGTATGCCAGAGCGCATTCTTCCTTGAAGTTACAGTGCCTTCTGGGGAGGTTCCGGGCCCTTAACTTTGAAACTACAAAGTAAGAATGGGCTCTGGGGGCGGGGTAGGGGAGGCAGAGGAAGATGGGGAGCCCCCTGACAGCCCAGTTTTGAGGGAGCCAGTTGTCTTCAATAAGAATGGAGGTACTGTGCTGAGCCTGTCTCAGTGCACACCTCACACAACATTACTGCTGTTAAATTCGTTGCCCATCTCTGCTTTAGAACTAATGGCTGTGTATATAATCAGTCTCACTTTTATTTTTACATTTCGTGTTTACTGCATCTCTTTTTGTTTTAATTGACTGTTTTGGGGTTACAT
Source organism: Myotis lucifugus (assembly GCF_000147115.1). NCBI lineage: Eukaryota > Metazoa > Chordata > Mammalia > Chiroptera > Vespertilionidae > Myotis > Myotis lucifugus. Next base: position 168,338 of record NW_005871172.1, on the reverse strand, counting down.
TGGTTTGCAAAACTATACAGGTTTCACGTGTACGACTCAACAAACAAAACAACATCAGCACACTGTATCGTGTGCCTATCGCCCCAAGCAAAGTCTCTTTCTGTCCCCACTTAACCACCCTTTGCCCACCTGCACCTACCCCCACCCCCTTTTCTTCCGGTAGTCACCACACTGTTGTCTGTGTTTGTGTGTTTGTGTATACATGTTTCTGGTTCATCCCTTCACCTTCTTTCATCCATTTCCCCAGCACTTCTCCCCTCTGACAGCTGTCAGTCTGTTCCATGTATCCATGCCTGTGTTTCTATTTTGTTCATCAGTTTATTTTGTTCATATCATCAGTCTCACTTTTATGATGACTGAGTTTAGAAAAGCCAGTCAATTCAAGTAAAATTCCAGCCAAGTTATAACCTACTTACTGAGGAAGCTTTGATTCAGCGCCAAAGCTACTTTTCCTCATGGCCTTCAGTCTCCACTGTGATCACCTGGCCCACACCTCTTGCACCTGGACTGTTCCAGTTGCCAAGTAACTGCCTCCCTGTTACCGTTCCTGACCTTATACCATCCATCCGTTCTTCTCACTAAGTTTTGAAAACATAGACCATATTGCTCCCTGTTTACAATCTTCCACAGCTTCCCCCTGCATGGAGAAAACCCAGACACCCCTGTCATGCCGTGGGAGGTCCTGCATCACTGGCCCTGCCTGCCTCCTGCCAGCATCTCACGCCACCATTTTCCCTTTGGTGGCAGGCACTGGGGTTGCTTTTCTGTTCTTATAATTTTGAGCTTTTCCCCACCTCTGGGTCTTTGTCTTGTTTGTTGTGTTGCCCAGAACATTCTTATGTGGCTTTTCATATGCAGCTTCCTTCTCATTTTATCATCAGAGTAGGCTGCTCCCTGACCCCCAACCATTCAGTCACTCTCTGCACTTCCCTGATATCACACCACAGGCACCGAAATTGTCTTCCTTATAAATGTATTAACTTGTTTATCACCCATTTCACCAGGTTTGTATGTAAGTTCCGTAACTTCAGGAACATGTCTGTCTGATGTTTCCTGAACCCTGGTACCTAGCACAACGTCTGGTTCAAAGGTAGGGGGCAATAAATATTTGTCAAATGAATGAACGACCCAACAAACAGGCAGTATACTTGAGCAGGGTCCTCCGAATAAGAACTTGGAGTTGTAAGGAGACTTCCTTGCAACTCACCTAAGCCAGCAGGTGTTTCTCTTGCCCTCAGCAGTTGTTATGTTGCACTGCGGTGTCTTACACTGTGTTTCTCGCATCCTCTCTGAAATCCTAGAATTGTGGACAGGCCCTGGAGCAGCTGAAGAACCCAACTCAAGCTGCCTTATGCAGTAGGTATGACCCCACCCTTCACAAAACACTGTGAGCCAATGTGTTACTTACTGTGACTAAAACATTCATTTCCCCGGAGACATTTTCCCTTATCAGACCTATTCTAGGACGTGCTTTGTGACATCTGAGCTGAAAATGACTGTGGTAGGTCCACTGGGACTTTGGCCTCCTCCTGCACTGTTAGTAGTGAGATACTTTCTTGGCATTGTTCCCAGCCTTTTCTCTTATGCTGGTTTTTTTTTTTGGGGGGGGGTACCCTGGGTGCCAGTAGCATTTTTATAGGATGGCTGGAGAGAAAATCACCTACCTCCTCTCCCTCAGGTAATTGTGAATCAGTGTCCTGGAGTTGGCTTGGCTCTGTGGCTGAGGGAGTCAGCTACTTTTATTTGGTGCCAACTGTATGCCACCACAGCTGTTGGTTCCTGACTTCCTTAGCCAGTTCCTCAGCAGGGAGCAAGTGCCTGTGCATCCCAGTGGGCACCTGGAGTGTAGGCACTTGGCCCTGTGCGGCCGCTCCCTGCTCCAGCTTCAGAGGGGAGTCTGCCCTCTGCCCTGTCACGTCTGGTTGGAAGAGGAAGAGCCCATGACTCTGAGAATTGCCCCAAAACTCTACACTGGCAGGAAGGAGGGGGGGTGGATTGCTCATTCCAGTTTCAGTATCGTTTATCTTCATAAATATTCACAAGGACCCAAAATAAGCAAGTATTTTTAAAGAATATGTTCAGATACTAACATTTTTTCCAGTTGACATTCATTTATTTGAATAATTTCTTGCAAACGTCTTCTCCCCCAACATTAGGATTATATGTATTGAAAACTGCATTTAGATAAATACATTCAACTAAAGACAATCATTGAAATGAATGATTTCATCTAGAAGATGTCACTGCATCTTTCTACCCTGCTCAGCACCTGTGTAGTAGCAGGCAGGTTCCCTAGCTTCCTTTCCCAGGCACATAGCAAAGCCAACGAGGATGAGTCACCTGCCCTGTGCCCCAGTCTGCAAAAGGCTGAAATTCCGGACTCCATCCAACAGCCGTCCTGTAAGGCCAAATTATTCCTAAGAGTCTGAGAAGAGAAGTGGGTCAGAAAGTTATTTAAAATGAATTATGAACATTCTCAGTCATCTGATACTATCCTGATAAGCCAAGTAGATTAGATATTTGAAATTCCTCACAAAACAGTTGTAAAATTTGACTTGTCCGTGTTACCCAAGCTTACTCACTCTTATACCGTATTCATAACTTTTGCCATATTTGTCCATCACTTGTGTTGCTTATTTATTAGTTCTCTTCAGATGGGCTACTTAATTTGGAGAAATTTATTTAAAGAGGAAACTGTATTTCTACTATAAATGCAAAAGCAGCATTGTTGAGTATAATGGAAATTAATCATAAAAATAAATCCATAGTATTAAAATGAGATATTGGGCTGTGTGCAATCTAAAATCTTGTCAAACATGCCACCAGTCTCCTCCATGCCACCAGGCTGGTCTCCTCCACTCTGTGAAAAGCGGATTCACAAAGGAAGTCTAACTTTTACTGACCAGAGAGAAAGGAAGGCAGACCCTGGAAAGGAGAAGCTACTGAATGTCACAGAATAATCAGAAAGTCTTGGTCTAACTCTTAGTTCTGAGTTTGTGACTTCAGATTGATTAAAAAGTATAGGGAACATTTGTCCCAAGGACAGATCTGATTTTGTCATCCAGGTTTGCTCTGTGACAAATGTAGGTGGTTCCTTCTTTTCCCAGCATAAGATTTTGTACAGACTTTGAGGTCGTCTTGGCCATGAGCACTGTCGGGTAATATATACTCTTATCTGTCAATTGCACAGACTGTAATGGCTTTGGGAGGTGCTGTGGGAAGGTGCCTATTTAAGTTGAGATAGCTGAAAGGATGGAAATAAATGTGGATTCCTGATGGACTGATATAGTGAGCAGCTCCTGTGACCAGGACTATGTGTTAAACTGCATATAAATAATATGGTACATAGTTACTAAGCTTGAGAAGTTGAAGAGCAAATTAGGGACTTGACCAGTTATGTCAGTCTAGAACCTGGGAATCATTCTAGATAACTCAAACAAGAAGGGATTTAATACAAGAAATTGGTAACATGCAAAATTGTAGGAAGGACAGAGTTAGGAGGGTGCAGTCAGACTCTTGGCTTTATCTGAGATCTAGAAGGCCTGTTGGGCGGAAACTCTTATACTGTCCTGTTGCCTCCACTCACCTACCTCTGACTCCCAGGAAGCTGATGACCAGGTGTTAAAACCTGGAGTCTAGTTTCCACAGTCGCTCTCATATGTTGGAATTTGCTTGCCAGGCCCCTCTACTCATTCCTGCCTTCCAGACCTCATACAGATGCAACTAATTGGCAGAACCTAAATCATACCCAGAACCCTAGCTGCAAGGGAGTCGAGGATATGCTTCCTGATTGAAATATACAGGTGGAGGAGAATATAGGAGGGGACAGAAATGGATACTGAGTGCCAATAGACAACATAACCATGAAGAGATAAGGCAGAGTAAGTGCAGGGTAAGTGTTCAAATCTCATCTACATGGTAACAAGCAGTGAGTACCAGTGAGGTCACAATAAGAAGAAAACAGTATTGGCTTGATCTGATCCTTGCAGAATTTTGGTCAGAGTGTGTAGGAGGATTTTGGTCAGAGAAAGAGGTGGAGTAATGCAATGTTACCGACCTATCTTTTAGTATGAAGGCTTACAAATCTCCAATCTCTTTTCTTGATCACTTACTAGGTTCTATTACATTATACTGAAAATGTTTTAATGCAGTGTACCATTCATCCTCTGAATGTTAGTTCTCCTCATTTTAGCCACAGAGAGCCCAAGTTACCCACCCAAGGTCACACAGTTATTAGACAGCTGAACTGTGATGGCCTAAGTATCAGGTTAGCCTGATACTTAGGCCAGTTACTAAGCCATATTGCCTCTCGGAGGGAAGGAAGGGTAGAGGTGAGACTCTGGCAGGCTTTAATTAGCCATAAATGCTGGGCTAAGGATTCTGGATTTGATCTCAAATGATAAAAGGGGTCGTTGGAGGTTTGAGAGCAGAAGAGTGACTAGATGGAGGCATGCAGGTGGATCTAGTAGGAGAATGTGGCTTGATTGACATGAGAAAAGGCCAGGGCCAGAGAGCATCCTATATAATAAAGAGGGAATATGCAAATTGATTGTCACTCAGCCACAAAGATGGCAGTGCCCACAGCGGAGGCGGGGTTTCCGTAACACAGGATGGCTGCACCCCCAGTGGAGGCCAAGTTCCCATAATGAGCCTTAACGAGCAATCAGCAGGGAACTGAGGCTGTGCCCCCCCTCCGCTCCCATGGGGCTTGACAGGGGACCTCAGGCTGTGCCCCCTGCCCAGCAGGGCTTGACGGGGGACCTGAGGCTGTGCCCCCCTCCTGGTGGGGCTTGACAGGGGACCTGAGGCTGCACCCCCCTCCCGGCACCAGGCCGGGGTACCTGAGGCTGCAATTCCCTCCTGGCGGGGCTTGACAAGGGTGGGACTGGCTGGATCTGGATCTAACCCAATGGGGGGGGCGAGTCTGGGTCTCACACGATTTTGAGGCGCAAGTGGGTGGGCAGGGACTTGACTCTGGGTCCCGTGGTGCGCCCCAGACTCTGACAGGAGGAAGATTTTCATATACATTTTACTAATTTTCTTTCTTCTCTGTCACTTCTATTATAGAGAAAGGGCAAATAGCAATATTAAAATATTTCCTCTAATGAATCCCCTTTTAATGTGCATGAATTTTGTGCACCCGGCCACTAGTTAAAGATAAGAGAAGTTGATAGTACTTTGTTCCTTCAGGTTTTCCCCCCCCCCCCCCCATTTTTCTTCACTGGTTTTTCCCAAGAGGGTGAGCTCCTTCCTAACCATTCCCGAATCCCAGGTGATTCTAGGCTCTCAGTTTGGTCAGTGAAGCAGATTCCTTCCAAAAAGCATTTTTTCCTTTACCTACTGGTAGTTTTGATCTTAGACTGTGGTCAAGGGTCAACTTTCCAACACAAATCATTTTCTCTCTTCTTTGCCCTATTTTTTCATGCTTTGACCATGATGTTGTTGGTTTATCTTCCTCCCTGAGCTGTTCTCGTCATGATAGTCAGTGGGAGTGGGCCAATCTCTGCGGAAACAGATAGTGAGATGTGGCATTTCTGGTTAAAAGGAGCCAGTTCTGGGATAGGGTATGAATTTTCGAATCAGAAATACCTGGTTCGAATCCCTCCTCTGCTACTTTGTCTTTGGGGCTCAGAGGACTTGGGGAAATCACTTGGTCTCCTTGAGTACCAGTCTCCTCCTGTCCAGAGCAGGGATGACACCGATGACCCTCAACGGGTTATTGTCAGGACGCAATGAAGTCTTGTGTGGAGTGTTCCTCATGGTGGGAATGCATGTATGGTAGGGGTTCTGGAAATGTTTGTCACCTTCCCTTTTTAGTATTTTGGGATCTGTGGGAGGCGGTTCTGCCAGCCAGAGTCGGTTGGTGTGAATCTGGTCCTGATGATTTGGCCTCTGGGGCTTTCCTCTTCTGGCGGTTCCCTTCCCTCTAGTCCCTGGTCCCTCGGATAGACAGACACATTCCAGACCCACCCAGGAGAAGGGCCCATGAGCCAACCCTGTGTCCTGGTGCCTCCCAGTGAATACAAGCTCATGTCAAATGCCAGTGGCTGGTGTTTAAGTCCCCCTAGAGATGCAGCATGCCCACTCAGCCCACTGAAAGTGATCTTTTCTCTCATAGAGGAAGTACGCTCCCTTCTCAACAGAGTAAACCCTCTGACGTGAGCTTCTTGACAACTCCCACTTCTCTGCCAGTGCAGAGTTTGAGGCTTTTGCAATTCTTCAAGCATCTGGCCCGTCTTATCCAGATGACATTTGGAATTTTAATCTTCCAGTTATGGGTTTTCATAAATCTGGATTGAAATCTTCACTGCCAATCTCATTGGTTGTGGGAAAATGGCTTTCAAAAGATGTGGGGAGAGGGTGGTTTGTGCATGTGTGGGGATGACTAGAAAGTACAGGGGGTGTTGTTGGAAAGGAGGCTGAGGATGGGGGTTGGCGCTTATTTCCTGTTGTGGACCAAGCACTGCTCTAGTGGAATTTGACTTTGGAAGCCTGAGTTAGGGCTTTGGGGTTCAGAATTCACTCTGTTCCAAGTACTTTACATACATTATCTCGTAGGTCTCTTCACATTGATACTTGTTCATACACAGAAAATCTGAGGTTCAGATATATTAAGTAACTTCCCTGAGGTTGCCAAGTGGAAGATCGGGGGTTGGAGGTGTTAAATCTAGGTTTAACTGACTTCAGAATCTGTAGCTTTTCCAGTGTGTCTGACTGCCTCATTAATGTCTGGGTCCTTAAAAGCAAAATCCCCATACATCTGAAACACTGGGACTACCCTAGCTGGCATTCTTTTAACCCCTTCAGCACCCACCTCCTTCACTCTGCTCAGGGAGTGGAGTAAGGAGGTGAGGTAGGAGAGGTGAGCCCAGGCTGGGCCCTAAAAGGCTTTGCCAAGGTCAAAGGAGTTGGGACTTCACCCTGAAGATAGGGGGTGATATTGAAAGTTTCAACAGGGAGTGGCCAAATCCACGCATCACCAGTTATTGAAGGCCCACTCTGTGGCCATGTACAGCCGCCCTTTTCCTGTTGGTTAATTGGAAGCATTCTTATGCCACTGTGAACTTCAGAGACCCCAGTACACCGATGAGGACCCCAGAGATCCTAGGATCCCTGGTGGGGGACTCCCAGGAGAGAAAACGTATATAGGATTTAGAAAAGTGCAGAAGAGAGGGTGTTGTAGGTTGCAGATCTTCACTGAGTCAATTCTGTAAATGCTCATTGTTGTGTCCCTGTCACCTAAACTGCTAAGCAGCAGCAAATACAGGGACCCACCCAGTGAGTCTCAGGGTAGACAGGCAGTATGCGGTTGGGAATCAGTTGTCCGCTATGTACAATGAATCTGGTATCTCCTAAACTGAAACTGGACAACTTGGGTGCTGGCCAGGGCATCTGCTGTCACCTTGAGCTTCCGGAAGTCTGTCACCTGCCTCTGCCAGGACAGTCCAGCATTTGCTTGTTTCGCCTGCAGAGCATCTGCAATCTATTAGGAGTACAGAGTCCCAGAAGCAGCAGAAGTAGCAAGAAGACAACAGGTGTGTGGGTGCTGTCCGACCCCTTTCTTTGTCTCCCACTTGCCTTATTCCGCATGTATTGGCCAGGGCACCAGAGCCCTGAGCGACTCTACCTGGTGTGGACCCACCTGGTGTGACTTTCAGCAATCAAGAGGAGGCTGGAACACACTCCTTTTCAGGAGAGTAATTTAATGGAGAAATGGTTTTAACTACCTGTCCCTGGGCTTCAGCCCAGGGCCTCGGACTTGGATAGAAGAACATATCTTGGCAGCATCCCGGAGCCCAAGGGAGCCCCTCATCTTTTACCAAATTGACACATTTGTTTGTTTATGCAGGTGTGACATTAGGGATGGTTTCACTATGCTTCCCTCCAACACCCCACCCATTGCCCCTGCGGCACCTCTGTCCTCCCCACTCACCCCCGGGGCAGAATCGATCAAGCATGCTGTCCTCACTGGCAGTTCTAGACAGAGAGTGGACTGGCCCACCTCTGACCAGCCCAGGTGTTGTGGATCCTGTGGACATTCCAGTGCTCGGGGGTGGCTCACAGCCTCACAAAGGGGAAGGGAGGACCCCAGTTAGTTTCCAGGCAAGGCTGCCCCCTCCTAGGCATATCTGTAGGTTTCATAGTTCGCAGGATTGGGAAACAAGGAAATTTTCCAATTTCCCCAACGTATCCCATGTAAGTTAATTCTTTCCATTTCTACATAGACACCCAAGACCTGCTCAGTAAATTTCTCTTTTGACCAAACTGTACTCTAAAGATGCAGGCCCTGATCTTGTTTTAAATCATATAATTCTGAGGTATAAGCTTAGTGTGATTCTAGCCCAGTAGTGTGGAGGTTTCTTGTCTTTTTCAAGAGAGAAAGTGAAAAGGAAGGATTATGAATGTCTGTGTATGCGCATTTGGGTGTGTATACACACGTGTGTATATATACGTGTGTGCGCAAGCATGTGCTTGTGTTAGTGCTCGCACGTGTGTGCATGTGTGTGTGTGTGTCTATTGGAACCCCTCTGTGCTTTCATTGCACTGTGATTAAAACATGAGTGTGTGTGGAAGCAAAGTTGAAGTCTCCAAACACCTGGGATCCCAGACTGATCTCTTGCCTTGGGTAATTTATTTAAGCTCACAGCTTCAGAAAATTCCCCACCTTAGACAAGCATGAGGTCACATGAACATTAGGGTCTTACCCCGGGACCCAAACATATTCCTTAATTAGTGTCTAAGTCCCCTCGTGCAGTTATTAGGAGCTCAGAATTTCAGAAGCACAAAAGAAAACTTTATTTTTTCAGGGAGGTTTTTTTTTTTAACCCCTGAAGTAACTTTATAGTTTATTTTTCCTTGTCTGATTGCAATCTCCAAAGCCGCTGACAGTTGGCCTTTGAAACGAGTCAGCTTTGATCAGGGCCATGGCAGCAGACAGGTCATTTTTACTGTCTGTGACTTAGTCCAACCCGTTTGGCAAGCGGAGTCCCATCCTGGCGTGGGGAGTGGAAAGTGGTGGACACACAGTCAGCCTGTGAGAAGGCAGCCTGCCTCTGACTAGGACCAGCAGCCCCTCCTCCTGCTCCCGTAAAGCAGCTTCCTTGCAGCCCCGTGCTGCTGTGGGATGAGGCCCATGCTGTCGCCCTCTGGCACCTCACCCTTTGCCGTGTCTTCCCAGGCCCCATATGCCTCCAGATTGTTAATGATAAGCAGGTTGTCTCCACCGCCTCCCCACTTCCTGTCCCTGCGCCCTCTTTAATGGTTACTTCTCTACAGGCGAAGGTGCCGCCCTGACTGTTTGGGATCAGTGACTTCCCAGCAGTGGAAGGCGGTTTTGGGCTCCAGGGCTCCATGGGGGGAAGTTTGATGTCAGGCACACGGACATCGGTGGCTCTGAATACCATGAGCCAGGCCGACCACATTGGGGACCGTTGTAGGAGGATGTGGCTGAGCTGGAATAGGCCCCTTTTCTGACATGGTGACAACGAGGGCTGCCTCTGGAGGGAGTCTGCCTGAGTTCGAATCCTGACACCCTCACTTACTAGCTCTGTGACCCTGGACAGGTTATGTCACCGGTGAGCTTCTGTTCTTCAAAATGTAAAATGAACAGAGTAATAGGCCTGAACCCCCAGGGTGGTTACCTGGGGACCCAAAAGTGCCTCTAAAGCACAGAGAATAGTGTGTGCCACACACTGTGTGCTTAATTAATAAGAGCTGAGATCATGGCTTATATTTTTATAATCATCACTATCGTCATTATCCATCGCTACCCACTCTCTGGATAGCAGCCAGGGTGTGGGAGAACCAAAGCCCTGCTCTATGAAGAGTGTCTATGGGAGACTCTTTTACTATATAAAGACTCATGGGAGACACATTATGCCACCTTCTATCTCTGAAGGGCTGGAAGAATTAATCTCTGGGGATCCCTCCACCAAACTAAGACCAAAATTCAATTTAGTGCAGGAAGAGCTTTCTGAGGCAGTGTCGAATGGCTTCTTTAGGGTCAGAGAAGTCCTCATCCCTGCGGACACTTAGCTGGGGCTGGTACAGGAGATTTGTGCACCGGGAGGAGGGAGATGGGGAGAGGACTGTCTGGTTCTGGGGTTCAGGAGGTCTCCTGCTGCTTGTTTTTTCAGGAAAGTCCCCCTAGCAGGAGATGCCATGCTCCCTAGTTATACAGTGACCGCTGAGGCCTGTGGTTTGTGGACTGGCTTATTGCTACACCTTTTTAAAAATATTTTTTAATTGATTTCAGAGAGAAATGGAGAGAGAGAGAGAGATACATCAATAATGAGAGAGAATCATTGATCAACTGCCTCCTGCACGCCCCCTACTAGCGATTGAGTCCACAACCTGGATAGGTGCCCTGACCAAGAATTGAACCATGACTTCCTGGTTCATAGGAGGACACTCACCACCAAGCCATGCCACTTTTAAATAAGACAATGGCCATGCTCTTAGTTTTGCCTTGAATGAATGATTAATTCAGGACACTTAAAGCAATTAGGCCTCATTATTCTGGCAAGGCTCAAAGCAGTATGTCAGGATTTATTCATGCGGGGGAATGGTTTCGTGGGGACAAGAAGGAGTCAGTGGGGACAGGCAGTTTGCAGGACTTTTGCTTGCCCACTAGGAAAGTTACACAGATGTAGAAGATGTCTTCGTTCTCAAGAAGCTAATAAGCCTGACTAGAGAACACAGACAGAGGTGAGCCCCGCCCTGACTGTTATAAACAGTCATGTTGATCACAGAGAAAGGCTTCCTTTCCATCCCTCTCTAGGTGTGTCGTGTTTTTTTGCAAAGATGGTTGTGTGTTCAGGCTGGGGTTCATTTTTACCAGAGATACAGATGTTTCTGCTCATGTACAAGATTTCATTAAAGCTCAGCCAGCGGTTTACTGTGGCAAGGGACTGCCAAGGTTAATATTTCTGCAATACGTTCCCTTCTGTTCATTCTTGGCACCAAAACACTCCCAGGTGGGCACACGGTGCTGGTGCCATATATCAAAACTATACAATGGAATCGCCAGTGCATCTGTCCAACTCAGATGGAGCCTCTGGGAGCACGGTGTCGGCTTTGCCTTAGGACCCAGGCAGGGGAAACATTTCAGCCCACCCTCTGCTGGCCCGCTCTAGCTTCAGAAGCTGCCATAGCTACTCAGTTTGGCACAGGGGGACAAGGGCAGAGGACAAGAGAGCATTTGTGGGACAGATGTGGGTTCAAATCCTGTGCAGTTTGGGAGAGTCACTTGCCCATCTGGAGTGTCTGTTTCCTCATCTGTACAATGGGGCAGTCATTTCTGCCTCAGAAGATGTTGTGAGGATGAACTGAGATACTGCATATAATTCACTGATAGAGAGCAGAGAGCCTGGCACCAGGAAGAGCTGGAGAGAGAGACCTATCAGATGAATACTTGGGAGTCCCCAGAGGTGGAGGAAAATGCACAGGCCAGGAAGCCCTCACTCTTCTCTCTCTGCTCTGTGATGAGGAAACTGTGTACGCAGAACCGGTTCTGCTACCTGCGAGCCTGGAAGGTGTCAGGTTAAAAATTATAGCACCTGGCTCCTTGGACCCCTGTTTCCTCTGCCTCACCCCATCGGAGGCTGGTGGGATTGGGGAGTGGTCAAGCGTGGGCCTTGTTGAGGAACATTTGGCGAGGGTAAGGAGGGCTTGGAGGCAGGGGAGGGCTGGGATTAAGGTCAAGACATGAGCGAGAGGTTATAATGTTATCTGCGGCCATTGTACTTAGTGACTTTTTCTACTGACTTTCTAAATTCAGGTTTGCTCATTGAGTCAGAGTGGAAAGAGCCAGACCTCATGGGGTTCTATGTGTTTTCTTTGTGCCTCTGCTGATTTGTAGGGTCGTCTGGTGAAAGTATATACTGTTCATACTAACTTTATGGAACTTCGTAGTCTTTTTTTTTATTTTGTAGGCCTCCACTGAAGAAGAAATCTAGAAAAATTACTTATTTTCAATTATGGTTTTTACCAAACATACGTCTAGTTATCTAGGACTCTTTTAGTCAGTGTTTTGCAAACCATCCCTCTCACACAGCACAGTACAGTGGCGATCCTGCAATTCCTAAGCTTGAGTCTTGCAAGACATCTAAGTGTGTTGTGAATCCTCAACAAAAGATAGTCTTGTTTATTTCGTGTGAAAGGCAAGGTGGATTATTCTAATCTTGAGGTGGTCAGTGGTCAAATCTGTGAATGGTATTGGGGAGGAGACTCTATTAATCAGAATATTGTGATAACCAGAACATTCCATTTCCTGGCTGTACTGGATGACAAACGACACAGTGGATAATGTGTTCCTTGCTGGTTTCTTTATAATCCATCACATCCATCTATTCTTCCTTCTGTCCTGCCTTTCTTCCTTCCTTCCATCTTTCCATGTATCCATTCACCATTCATCCTATACACACTTATTGGCACTTGAGTTGGCCCTGAACTTGCAAGGGAATAGGGAGAAAATGATCCTGGATCCTGCCCTCGGAGACCACAAAATGTGAAATAGAGCCAAGACACTGGAGTACCTGCATGAACAGCCCAAGGAAATTTTTTGAGAAAAAGGGTGGTATTTGCACCAACTGCTCTTTGAGAAATACACAGGATCCCAAGTTGTGAAAACTTGGCACTCCCACCTCAGGAGTAAATGCCCAGAGGGTGGCAAGCAGTGGTTCTCTGTGAGGGATTGCCAGTAGTTGCATTGGGCTGAAGTGGAGGGGAGGAGTGGGAGATTGGGCACCTGCTTAGGTAGCAGTTCTTAAAAGGCAAGTTGAGGTTTTGGGACTTGATTCTGCAGGTCCTAGAGAATGCTTTCACAGCAAGTGGGGCCAACGAGGACTTCCCAGCCCTTGCTTGAATGTAGAGGCATGCTGGTCGATTTCGAGAGTTCTCCACTTGTTAAAGGTGAGGGATTAGCTGAGAGATGGGGCAGTCTCATTGACGTTCGGTAGTTAACTCAGCTGCACTGGGCATATGTGGCATCACCCACATTTCCTCCTTTCACGGCTTCTTTCTTTTCAAATCTCTCCTTACATTTTAGTTTTTCTCACTTTTATCTACAGTTTTCCCACTGCCTGGAGACTGTCCTGTAAGACCTGCTCTCCTGCCTCACCTCGCAGCCCTCTAGGAATTTGGGAGTTTGGAGAACGGGAGGGCTCAGCCTCCGTGACCTCTTCTATCTTTGGAATCTGTCCCTTGGCTATAAATAAGGCTGTTGCTTAGTGCCAGTATTGATGGTATTTGCAGCTGTCCTCTGGGAGATGGACTCAGACGAATAACCCATTTTCAAGAGGACACGGCCATTAGGTGACAGCTATTTATGGTTCCTATTGACCAGGGCTAAACCTGAACTGTCACTGACATTAAAATTTCATGTGCCATGAAGCCACCTTTTATCGGGCTGTCTCTTTCTATTTATTTGAAATATCTCATGGTGTTGGTCTAGGTTCTTCAAAAAGATGAGCTGTGAAATCTGAAGGGTCTCCTGTGTCTGGCTGCTGGAATTGTCCCTGGCACCCCTCAACCACCCCCTCCCCAGCATCCCTCTAAACCAGGGGTTCACATCTCCATCTCACAGAAGAGAACACTGGGTGCCAAAAGGCTTAATGGCTTGCCCAGAGTTCCCAGGTCAGTGGGTTAGTGACAGAGCCAGAATGCAAACCAACTTCTTCCTGGAATCAAAGCCTGGACAATTTCCATGAAGCCATGCGTGTCTGATTTCTGAACCTGGAATGTCACTATGGAGGGTTTTGTTTATTTATTTCGTCACCTGATAGTTCATTCACTTGGGGCTGATCGAACATGCACTTTTTAAAAGCTTATTCATGCTGAGTTTGCCTTAGTAGCCACAGTGTTGCGTGTTGATAGAATTTCTTTCCCACACTCTTAGATGAAAATAAACAAGGCCCTAAAATGTCACGCAAAATTCCTTCTGGCTTTCTAAGCTAATGTATTTTATACATGGCTGAATTCTCCGTGAACTTCTTACTGGAAAATACTCCTTTCCTGAGTTCTGTTTCTCCATCAAAGGGATACCACGTGGTTGGTATGTGACAACTATTTTTCAGTGGCCTTGACATTGATGTTCTGGGTAGGAAATGATCTTGCATTCGTCACCTCTGCTGTCATCAGATCCCTTTCATCTCAAGTACCTGCACTTCTTCAACTTAAACTTTGGCACTCGAGTGGGCCTGGGGCCGGGGAAAGTACGTCTTGATCTCTGCGTCCGTGTGGAGTCTTAGGAAGAAGGGCGGGAGTCTTAAGAACCTGGTTTTTCAAAGCAGAAGGTCCAGGTCAAATGTCAACCTTCCTTCTTAACCACTGGACATGAGGCAAATATAACATGTCTGAACCTCAGTTCTCTTATCTTTAAGCTGAGATTCCTTCTGGAGTGAGTGGAGAATTGATTTTAACATTCTTGTCCTTCTTGTCTGCAACCATACACCAATACTTTGATAGATTAGAAAAGGCAATGCTGGAGTCCCGCCCTCATGGGACATATTTGCCCTCGTGGGACATATTCCATGACTGTGATGCCCCTCCCACTGTATAATACAGATTTTCTAAATATTAAGAAGTACCTTGGGTGCTGATGAAATGCTCCTCCTTTCCCCTTTCAGAGATCATTATCCATGTGTCTATATGTAGAGTGTGAGCTGAGAGTTCTGAACCCTGCCTGGGCATTGGGATCCTCTAGACCAGTGGTCGGCAAACTCATTAGTCAACAGAGCCAAATATCAACAGTATAACGATTGAAATTTCTTTTGAGAGCCAAATTTTTTAAACTTAAACTATATAGGTAGGTACATTGTTATTAACTTAATTAGGGTACTCCTAAGCTGGCCTTTGCTAAAAACGTCCTCAATCTGATTCAGGTACATTCGCTGAGGTCGACCCCTTCCAACTCTCCCATCCACACTCGTCTTGTATACTTGTTTCATCTATCTCCTTTCCGAAAACTGACTTCTGCGCATGGGCCACAAAGTTTCAATCGCACTGTACACGCACACCTGTACGTGGTATTTTGTGGAAGAGCCACACTCAAGGGGCCAAAGAGCCGTGTGTGGCTTGCGAGCCACGGTTTGCCAACCACTGCCCTAGACCTTTGAAAAGAAAGGCAACTGTGTGGGTCATGCAAACCTGCTGAGTCATACCCTTTGAGGGTGGGCCTGGGCATCTGTTTTTTAAAAACTCCCCAGGGAACTCAAATATGAAGCTGGAATGGAGACTTCACGTCACCAGCATATTGGGCCAGTGGAATATGTAGACTGTGGACAAAGCTCATTGAGTGTTTTCCCTACCATGGATGACAGCTCTGGCTGGCCATGGTCTTTCCTCTCACTCTCTCATAGACAGTCCTGTGGTCACAATAATTTGCAAAGATAGTCTCAGATGAGATATTAGAATGTCCCCTTACAAGACTAATCCAAGCTGCACACTTGGACTCGGGTCAGGACTCTGCAGAGGGAAGCCGTCGGCCCTCCTCCATACCCAGGGGACTGTGCAGAGCAAAGATGCTTCCTTGGATGGTGCCTGCCTAGGCTGGTGTCCCACTCTGTTGAAATCCCGTGTCTTTCTTTTGTGGGGCATTCAAGGGCTCCTTCATAGGACCTAAGATGGATGCTGGTGTGTATTCTCTCCAAAGTGACACTCAATCCCTTTGCCCTAATGGTTCTCCAAGGATACAATCCCAGCCTGTACTCTGCACCCTCTCTCTCCCTCCAGATTCTCAGGGCAGGGGTTAGATCTCAGACCACAGCATCCCTCACTGCTGAACATTCATGCCGGACTCCCCAGCAACCCCACTGAAGCACATACCCGCCCCGCCCTCAGGTTTGAGTGGGTGGATAGAAGATGTGCTCATAGCACATGGTTCTCCAAGGATACGCTCCTATCAAAAAGTCCCCTCTCTCCACACTTTCATCTCTTTTTACATCCGCCATCCAATGGAGAGGAAAAATCTAGAAACTGGCACTCTGATTTTCCTTCGAATCCTGCAATTTGCACGTTTGCCCCATTCTTCCTCTGGGGCCTCTGTTTAAGCCCAGGCTTTGTAGAAGCAGCCCTAAGTGGCTCACATGCATGGGGGCCAATGGTTTGAGCTGACAGGTCAGACTGGCTTGGTTTTAAGACCTTAAGCAAGCGTTTTAACCTCTCCAGACCTCAGATTCCTCGTGAATAAAATAGGACTAGTCATAGAAACTAACTCGAAGATTGTGAGGATTAAATGTGACAAGTGTATCTAAAGGGCTTAATGCCTGACACCTAGGAAGTGCTCAGTGGTACCCACTATCCAACTCAGGTCAGCTGAAATTCTAGCCATCTTAGCCGTCTTCTTTAAAATTTTATTTGTGGATGGGCAGCCAGCTGGAGAGGGGCTGCCCCATCACTGCTCCACGGAGAAACATTCTGGCTCAGCCAGTTCTGTGTCCAGAAGCCAACAAGAGGAGGTCTTATTGAGAACTGCTCACAGAAGCAGGGTCACACGAGCTAACTAAATTAAGCAAGTTATCAGGCAGCAGAAAATGCAGTTAGATTTACATCTATGAAGCAGATGGCCAGGATGCAGTGATTAAATTAGTTTTATTATGTTTGGGGAAATTAATTTGTCACTTTATTATTTTTTTCTTTTGTTGTTGTGAATAAGAGAGATGTGATTTTGTTATCTCTGGCAAAAGTGATTTGTAGAAAGAGTTTATCCTTTAATGGAAAACAGGGATGTGGCAGGACCTTGAAAAACCCGTGTCTTCTAATTGTCTATTAATAGCTTGTACAACTGTTTAGAATGTGGCCCAGAGAACAGAAATGCTGCCACCTATTGCTGGTAAAAAGCTGGCTTTTGCTACCAATCATATGGTGGTTATTTTTTTCCTCTTAAACATTTTTAGAACATGGGCCATTGAGTATTAAATTCATCTTGGAGACGTTTTTGCTCTACTGAAGTTCTTAGGACCTGGTGTTCCCTGACGTACATTATTAATTACAATGCCTCACAACACGTTTTGATCTGGTTCACTTGAGGGAACCTCAGGCATTTCTATTTCCTTCTTTGAAAGGTAAGGAAGAATCAATTGTGGAATCTTTAAGGACAATTGGGACTTTTGAGTTAGGGCTCAGGGTTGTTAACTGGGAGAGTCCCAGCCTTATTCTTTGGGCACAAATAGTTCTTTCATGGTCCTTTTGAAAGGATCAAAGCAAAACCTGGAGTTTTGAATGCCTTCTTTTTTTGTTAAGTTCTTTTATCCTTAAGGTTACTAATGAGCATCCTAGGAAATTCAACCCTACAGGAAGAGTTTATTGTACATAGTAACTAGGCTATAAACTTTATATGTATACCTATGTATGGTGTGTGTGTGTGTGTGTCCAAGTAAATGATGTTTCTAAAATTTTGTCCCAAATCTAACATCAGGCAAAGCATTCTGCCCTTGAAATGGCTAGATCCATGTGCTATCCACCGGAGTTTAAGAATTGGTTTTTTGAACATGGCTATGGAGCTTTGTATTTATTTTTAAATAAACTTTTTACTTTAGACTGGATTTAAATTTACAGAAAAATGGTGAAGATTGTACAGTGAGTTCCCATGTATCAAATACTCAGTTTTCCCTATTGTTAACTCATATGAAGTTAATGAACTAGTATTAAAACAGTATCACTGATGTCCTGGCCGGGTAGCTCAATTGGTTAGAGCAGCGGTCACCAAACTTTCGGACCTCACGGACCACCAGTTGGCGATCACTGGGTTAGAGCATCCTCCTGATACACTAAGGTTGTGGGTTCTATTCCACATCAGGGCGCATACCAGAAGCAACCAATGAATGCATAAATAAGTAGAACAGCAAATCAATGTGTCTTCTCCCCTTCCCTTTCTCCCTCCCTGCCCCCCTCCCCCCTCTCTCAAATCAATCAATCAGTCAATAAAAAAGAAAACAGTATCATCAACTAAAGTCTATACCTTATTCAGATTTCCTTACTTATTTATCTACTGTCCTTTATCTGTTCCAGGATCCCACCCTGTTACATTAAGGTGTCATGTCTCCTTAGGCTCCACTTGGCTGTGACAGTTTCTTGAATGTTCCTTGTTTTTGATGACCTTGATAATTCTTTGCATAACATCTCTGGCCCTGTTGAGACTTGTCTGATGCTTTTTTGTCATGATTGGACTGTGATGTGGTTTTGGAGAGAAAGACCCCAGAGGTAAAGTGCCATTTTCACCACATGTTATTAAGGGTACATGCCATCAACGTGACTTAATGATGTTGAAGTTAATCTTGGTCACCTGGCTGAGGTGGTGCTGGTCAGGTTCCCGCTGTAGAGTTACTCTTTCCTCCTTTCCATACAGTTCTCTGTGCAGCCCACACTTCAGAAGGGGCCGTGCATCTTCGCCTCTTTGAGAGCAGAGTAGCTATGTGAATTACCTAAAATTCTTTCTACATGGGAGGTTTTTCTGTTCTCCCCAGTTAGTTTTTCAGTTATTTATAGAAGTATGGAATAATGGATATTTGTTTCATATTGAATTTTAATCCAATATTACTTTATTAATTTTGTTGCTCAAATTGTTTCAACTTTGACTGCCGGGTGCTCTGTCCATCAGCTCCTGTGTCCCTTTGACATACCCCTATCAGTGTGCTTTGGTGTGGGGACACAGCCTTACCTTCTGCACTGTAACATGCTCCAGGCCTGTCTTGAATATTTTCCATCTCAGTCCAAGAATCAGCAATTTCTCCAAGGATCCCTGGTTCCTTGTATTGGAAAATCATATTAGAAACCCAGATACCGGCACTGACTATGTTGTTGCCAGGGTGTTATTGTTTATAGACATTTTTAGTTCACAGAATAAGAAAATTGTGTATACTAACCCATGTATATACACATACCTACAAATATTGTATCTAGAATAAGCTAAACATTAGTTTATAGATACTGATCTATGTAGATCAGTATATAATTTATACGGAAAACCGGAGTATCACTTAGTTTATGAACTTAATTTGTAATCAATTACTCTAATCAACTATCATATGGATTATTCTAACCTTCCCCCCTAGCTTATCTGTGACATTCCACTCCTACAAGGAAGGAACCCCCCCCCCCAACCCCCAAAGCTTATTAAACATACCTCTGTGCCAGGGCCCATGCCCTGAGCTGAGTTAGATGCCTACCCGAGGCCTGGGAATCTGTATTTTAATAAGCTCTAAATTGGAATTTTCTCTGTATAGGCTTAGGTGCCACGTACATATTCATCTTTATAGCATTTACCACTTTTTCCTTCTGACACCTTTTTATAGTATTTTTATTGGACATACTTGTTTGATTAATGTTGTCACTCTCTTAAGATAGCAAGCTCCATCTTTCTCTCTCTACTAAGGATTCATAGTAGGTACTCAATAAATACTTGTTGCATAAAGAGTGAAATTACATATAGCATTAATGAGGAGGAGAAAAACAAATATGATTTATTGAACCCTTCCTTTATGCCAGATGCCTTTCCAGATGCTTTTGAAATAGCATCCAATTTGGGGCTTTCAGTCGGGTCTGGTTGACATGGGAAACCATGTCCTTTCTGTCGTGGTGCCCCTACCGTGGGAAGCCCCTTGTTTCCTGCTTTGCATGTCACTGGAGCTCCCACTGGCCTGGATGGGGCTGTGTGGGTGGCCCTGGAGGAGGTCAGAGGGGGAAGTGGCAGCACCCATTTATAGTCTCACTGAGGCCTCATTAGGAAATTGACTCCAATTTGGTTTGGGGAGGAGGGTGCTTTTTCCTGCCTTCATTGAAGGTGACATTGATTTACAATTCAGTGGGTTGTATCGGGGAAAGGAGGCTTCTATGGTTGGAGAAGATCAATTAAATGATTATCCCAGCTGCCACACACTAATGCCTTTCTTACTGAGTTTCAGAACCAGGAAGCAGACGGCCACCGCATTTAGCCTTTTACAGGAAATCTAATTGCCAACTTGGTGATGCCAAGTTTTATTAGATTGGGAAGAGTCGATCTTAGCGGCTGGCAGTTTCAGGCACTAAATAAAGCTTCACACTGGCCACCTGGAATTCTAAATGACCTCCTTCTCTTCCTTTGTGGGTGCTTTTGCTGGAGTTTTATGACATAACACTTGTGAGGTATATCTTTCTGTGATTTTTATCTGGGTTCCAGGGAGCTGGGACTTTAAGTTTGGCAAGCAGTGAAAAAAATATTTATTGGATTCCTACTATGTGCTAGGCACAGGGCTGATGGCTGGGGGGTTCCTATTATTGAAAGACTCCTCCCACTGGAATGTTCTTCCCCAAGATCAGTGGGTCCCAAACTGTAGTGTGCCTGAGAGTCACCTGGAGAGCTTGTTCAAGCAAGGTTCCTGGGGTTCTCCCCCAGTGTTTCTGATCCAGGAGGTCTGGAGCAGGCCCCGAGAATCTGCATTTCTAATACGTTCCCAGGTGATGCTGTTACTGCTGGTCTGGGAGAACCACTCCCCTGAGACTTTGGTTGTCTCTTTCTTATTAGTTAGGTCTCTAACCATCACCTCCTTAGAGAGGCCATTCTTTTTTTTAAAATTTGTTTTTATTGATTTTTAGAGAGAGAAAGGGAGAGGGATAAAAACATCAATGACAGAGGAACATCATCAATCTGCCTCCTGCACACCCCCATCGGGGGTCAAGCCCACAACCTGGGCATGTGCCCTGACTAGGAATCAACTGGTGACCTCCTGGTTCCTAGTTTGACGCTCAACCACTGAGCCACATAGGCCAGACTAGAGCGGCCATTCTTGACTTCCATCCCATAGTGTTAGCCCTCTACTCCTCACCATTCATTCTCTGTTGCATTTTTATCATCGCATTTATCATTCTCTGATACCAGCTTGCTCATTAGTTTATCACCATTTTGTCTCTCTTTGCCACCCCTCATCCTCAATAGATTAAAACTCCAGGAGAGCACTTTTCTTATTCAATGTTGACTCCTCTGAGCCTAGAAGAGTATATGCCATGGAGCATATGCTCCATAAATACCTGAGTGCATGAAATAATTACTGGCATGATGAGTCTTATGAAGGAGAAGCCTAGGCCGCATGGGAGTGTAGCAGGTAGACCTCAGGTGGGGCAAAGACAAGGCATTGCATCCCACAGGGAGCAGTTTTTGGGTGTGGTCTTCACACCTATTCAAATGCTGCACAGCAGGGTTTTGCCTGCAAGGTTATCGGCTATAGGGTTTGTTTGGAGGTTCAGTAGGCCACTCTGGATTTGTTTAATTTTTCCATAGCCTTTCCATGGCCCTGACCACATTGAGAGGAGGCCATCTCAAGAGCACAACAGACTTCCATCTGGCCAGCAACTCCTGCACAAACTGGTTCCGTCAGCTCCTGGGCCCCAATCACTGATTTTGGTGAGAAGTGGGGCCTGAAATGGGCTGTTCCTGGTGACCTTCCTCCTGAGTCTACACTCGCCCAATGAGTGCTGAGATCTGGGATCCAGCCGCCACACAAAGGCCCAGATAGCTTTTTCAAACCTCTGCTGAGCTGAATGAGGGCTCACTCTCTTCCTTTGCCGGAGTGAGATTTTGGGTGGAAACACACAGATTCCTTTCCTTCGTCAGCCTTTTAGAGAAATGGAAGGGCCGGCAGTGTGATCTTTCCTTTTGACAGAGTGAGTGACAGGAAAGAGATGAGACACGTGTGGGCACCACACCACCAGCAGCACAGACAAAGGCTGTCAAAACCTCACTGCAGAAAATTAAAGCACATCGGGCATCTGCGCTTGTGTGGCCTCAGCAGCCACTGCCTAGTTCAAGTGAAGTCTGTGCAGCCCCTTGGCCTGGCGCTTCCTTGCCCAGCCTCTCAGCCTCTCCGATGTGTGGGGGAGGGAGAGGAGGGGGCTGGGGTGCCATCCCCCAGTTTGGTTTGCCTGGGGCAGCAAAGGAATGGTGGTTATTTCCTTTAATGTAAGCCCGGGGAGTCAGATTATTTTGGAGGGCAAAGGGAGTTTGGTGGGGAGATGGAGAGGGAAGAATTGTAGCCGTCTGCAGTCCAGGGCCCAGGGGCCAGAGGGCCGCCCAGCGCGCTGGGGTAACATAAGCTGCCGCTATTCAGGAGGTGGCCTGTGTAAGAAAATCTGACCGCAGCGGGAGCGTGACTTCAGCTAAAATTAACCTTCGAGGCTTCACACGCCTCCACAGTGCTTTGAACTGGACACCCCGAGAGGGTGCAGGCCGTGGACTGCCGGGACCGTGCTGTAGGTCAAGCCATGCCCATAAGCATCAACTTGTGGGTTCCCGCCCGGGGCCAAAGCTGGGATTCCTGCGACCATTATAAAGTGGTAAGCAGCCTCGAGGGACTCCGGCAGGGCCTGCGGGGAGAGAGAATGAAGTCTGCTTGGATTGGGACTGTGTTTAGAGATGGCTGCTGTCTGTCTTCTCTGCTAGGTGGGAACGTGAGGGCTCCAAGCCAATCTTTCATCTGCAGAACTCGGTATTAACTGCCACCTCCTTGTTGCTTTTTGTTTCCTGTGTCCTCAAAGCTGCGTGCGGGCCAAGGGTGTATTTTTAGAGCAGGTAGAGAGGATGTGTCTGGAAGTGGTAAATGGCCTGAAAAAAATACAATTGCAAACACCAAAGGCCACGATCAGGAAGTGGAGGAGCCAACGGGTGTGGCAGGTCTCCAACGGGGAGGAAGATTGACCTTTGCTGAGGGTTTGACAGCCATAAGGCAGTACTCAGAGGGCCTCCCAGCTGAGGGGGTTTGTCTGGGGGCAACTTGAATGATTTCCCATCCTGACCTCTCCCACCCCTGGCCAGGCAACATGGATGGGATCTTCCCAGCCATGCAGCAGCTACCTCCGTGGCTTTCAGCCTCCTGTGGGGAGTCCATGTGGGAGCTTGCAACACGGAGCAAAAAGGCAAGATGCGTTTCTTTTCTTTATGCCTCCTTAACCTTCCGCCTGCTTGTTAATGCAACCCTGAGGTTGAAGGCGGTCCTGAGGCTCGAGGCAGAGTGGCGCTCTGGTTTGACAATCAGAATGGTCACTTGAATGTGGTCTGTTTAACTTGCAAAAAAAAAAAAATGATGTACTGTATCCTCCTCCTCCCCATATGGCTCCCTGCCCCTCCCCCAAACCCTCCTCCCTAGGTGACAGGAACCTTGTAAGCTTTAGGAAGGGCTTATTTTCCAGGGAAGAGTGTGCTGCTCTTATTTGCTTAGTGATGACTGTGCATAACTGACCTTGGAATGATGGATTGTAAAACGTTTAAGCCCCCAAAACATTTGCTCGGGTGAGTAGGTATTCTGTACCGGCAAGGACATGACTGATGTTGGTATGAAATGCTGTAGGAAAAAACTCCCCCCACAGGTACCTTTTGACGCAGTTTGAGGCTGTTTTCCATGTGAGCTGCTCTATGGAGCCCTCAGTATTTTCCATCTCCTCCTTGCCTCCGTCCTCCGGGCGTGTTGGCTCATTAGAGGGGGAAGGCTGCTGGGGTTCTGGGCACTGCTGTGTCCTTTGCTTTAGATGTCTAACCCCACCCCAGGCGAAGCGCGAGGAACGGGGGTGTCTTTGGGTTATTATTACTTTTCAGCTCCGGGATCTAGGCTCACTGCCCTGTGGAAGAGATTTCTTTCTGAGGAAGGTTGTTAAAAATAGATATTTCAGTAGAATGAAGCCATGGCATGTGGCTCCGAGCTTCGATGAGCATTCTCTTACTGCACGGGGATTTCCATCTCCTGCTGACCCTGGCTGAGTAGACACAGAATTCCAACTCCCATTTTCTCACAAGACAAGACTCCCTTCAGTTTCGTCCTAGAAATGTCTCCCCATCGTGGCCATCCAATGGCCGGGCCTGATTTTTGTAACTGCCCTGCGACACCTGGGTGGCCGGACTGAGTTAGAATACGGGGCTGCCATGCTGATGCTGATCTGTCCAGCTCAGCTCTCTCCTCCTCATCTATGAAATGGGGAGCATGTGCCACCTCCCTTTTCCCCCAGAGCACGGTGAGGCTCAGATTCCATCGTGTCTACCACATAGCTTTATAAATTGTGGCCACTGCAGATGGGAGGCTGAGCTGCAGTTAGGACTTTATTCTTCTCTGGAGATAAATCAATCAGGGCTTGCTTCCAGGACTTTGTAAAATAAATAGTATCTTTGTGCAAATCGCTCTTTTGTGCTCTGGGCCAGGTTGTCCCCGGGGTAGGGGAGACGCTTCTTTCCTGGGTGCCAGCTTGGTATCGTTTAGTCTTCCTAGGAAAAGCCTATTCCAAAAATACAAAACAAAAAAAAGCCCTACATGCTGAGGCCTGAGAGTTCTGACATCTGGCCTGGAGAGGGGCCCAGGGCACAACGGCCACCTCCACCGAGGCCAAGTCACTTGGCCGAGTTGTTGCTGAGAAAGGAAGGAGGCTCCCAACTGGGGAACAGGCAGGGCAGTGCCAGCCACTGCTGGGAACTGCCTGCCCTCCAGAGATTTTTAAAGCTTTGCCACACAACTTTCCCACAAGTGGCCCAGCGCTGCCTTGAACCAGGCCCTGTGCCTCTCTGCCCGATGAGATGGCGCTCTCTGACCATTTATGAGAATGTCAAGCTTTCTAAGGTCCCCCTGGCCCAATGACTTGGAGCACCTGGGCCTTCCTGAATAAGCATCATTCCCTTCATGAAATACCTATGCTGTGTGCTCACAGGTGCTTGCTTTTTCTCACTTAATCCTTAGTATAAGTTTATGCTAGATACTCGGAAGGTTAAAGTCCATGGTGCACAGGCACGCTAAATAGCCATCTAAGACAGTGATTAAAGAAAAATTGAATTTATTTAAGGAAAAGGGGCAGGGGGATGGGGATAGCCAAAGGGAAAGGCTACATAGCACTGAGCCAAAGGGTGTTGGGTCCATGATGGCAGCAAAAATATCCTTAGGACAGGGAAACAAGGAAGGGCATAGAAGAAGCAACAGGAAAGTTTTTGGCTCACCGAGAAGCCAGAGAAAAGGGGGCCTTGGAGACGGGTTCAGGGGGTTAGCCCAAGACAAGCTTCTTTTTTTTTTTTTTTTAATATATTTTATTGATTTTTTACAGAGAGGAAGGGAGAGAGATAGAGAGTCAGAA
>NW_005871172.1:125824-138568 GCF_000147115.1 Myotis lucifugus | reverse complement strand
TCCAGGTCCCTCCATGCTGTCTCAAAGGGTAAGGCATCCTTCTTTTTTTGCTGCTGCATAGTATTCCACGGTGTAAATGTACCACAGCTTTTTTATCCACTCATCTACTGAAGGGCACTTGGGCTGTTTCCAGGTATTAGCTGTTGTAAATTCCGCTGCTATGAGCATAGGGGTGCAAGTGTTTGTTTATCGAGCCCCTGCCATGAGTCAGACATTGCTCTGTGACCCTGTGCACCTTTCTTCACCTTTCTAATGCTTCTAATGTTCTCCATCTTACTGTTTCAGAGATGTATAAAACTTGTTCTCTACTCTTAAGAAGCTCCTCATTGAGAGAGATGTGAGTAGGTAGGTATAATAGCCGTGATAAAGGCATGTGCAAAGTGCTTTTGGAGCCAAGAAGAAGGAACAAATAATTCTGTGTTGGGAATGAGAAAGTGGGTTGGGAATGGCTTTGCAGGGATTGACACTTGACTAGGTTTTAAGACACTGAGTAGGCGTTTCCCAGGTGGTGGGGTAGAGGGTACTGGTTGCAGAGAAGACAGCGTGGGCAAAGGCACAGCGGCTGGGGAGCCAGACACACAGGGTTGCTTAATCATAAGTACAGTAAGGTTTCAGAGAAGGGAAAGAAGCCTGGCAGTCTGGGTTGGTTTCTAGGAGAAGGCAATGTCCTGCTAAGTGGATGAGATGAGGGAGGACATGCCAGGCCAGAAAACCCACCAGCAGGGCTGAAGCTTAATGCAGCCTGGAGCCCATGGTATGAGAGGTGGGCCTGAGAGATTCATGGGTTGGGGACATGGAGGAAAGGCAGGAAAGGGAACTAACATTTAACATTAAACATGTGCTGGGCACTGTGTTAAGCAGCTTTGCAAACATTAGACATAATAGCCCTCAATAGACAATGGAATAATACATCATCATCCCATTTTAAAGATGTGGAAGCTGAGACTCAGAAGGATGGTTTTCCCAAGGTTACAAGTGCCCAAATATGTGTGGGGTTCTTTAGCTCTAGTATTTCCCTCTGTCTGTCCAAAATCCCCTGGAGAGGAAGCTGAGACTCAGAGAGGTTAAGCAACCTGCCCGAGGTCACCCAGGACTCCAGGGTCCTGGCTGGGGAAGAGCCTGTGCCTGGAAATCTAAGCCGATGCAGTTGGGCTGGATGGGAGTGGCCGAGAGACACAGTGGCTGGCATCTCTTTATCTTGCAGATGAGGGGAGCTGTGGAGATTTGCAAGACCAAATAGAGGCCAATACGTAAAAGCTCAGTTAAGAAGCAGACTGGAAAGAGGCCTGTATTATTGCCCAGGTTGTCACCATCCCCTCGGGTGTGGCCGCCCTGCCAGGCAGCGCTGAGAAGCTCCTGTGGGTTTTGGGATGATTACTGTGAAAGTGCTCAGCAGCTGCCCCCAGACCTGCCGGGAAGGGCCCGACCCCCACCACAGCCGTAGAGGAAGCACTTGGAAGGAGAGCATGTCGGATTAGTGACCAATGAACACGGGAAGGGCTAGAAAATACTTGAAAAATTCCAAGTGGGCTCTGACACTTGGTTTTCTTGGAGCTGTTAGACCTGCGGTTGAAAGTTGTTACGATCTCACTTCTCAGGTTGGAGGGGGTGAGAGGAAGCACTGCTGAGGGGCCCCATTTTAATCGGAAGCAAGCAGGAGCAATTTCGTCTTCATCCTCGCCTGCCCTTTTTTGATTCTCCAGGGAGGCCCCAGGAGAACTGGCTGCAACTCTGCCATTGTGAGAGCTCCTGGCAGGCTGCCTGGGGCCAAGGGAGTAGCCCCTGCTCTTAGCTCTGAGACCCTGTGCACCTTTCAGAGCCTCTGTTTTCCAGTATATAAGATGGGGATGATCATTCATTTATTTAACCAATATTTAGTCAGCACCTACTACGTGCCAGGCACTGTATTGGATATTTGGAAAACTTCAGTGAATAAAACAGATAAAAATTCCTGTCTTCCTGGAGCTGTCACTCCAGCAGGGAGCGATTATAGATGAGGTCACAGGTGTAAACTCCTGGTACACAGTAGGCTCTCTACAGAAGCACCTACCCCTCATGCATAGGTGATGGTGACCAAGTGAGGAAGTGAATGGGAAAGTGTTGTGTTTACTATGAATGTGGTGCAGAGCGATGCCTGTCCCAAGAGAACCAAGTGCATAAAAGGGGGGATCATAGGCACTGAAAGTGGGTTAACACAACATGTGGAGTAAGCAAGCGCCTACATGCTCATCCTTAAGATCTCACCAGTCCCTTCCAGCACGTTCACCAGCCTGGTTTATTTTCCTAAAGGCACAGTTTCAAAACCTCTGGAGTTGTTGTGCACGCCCACCTGCTGCTTGTTCCTGTCCCTGATAGACAATGCCGCCATTGTGTGGCCTGGGCCGTTCCCAGGCCCGGCCCGACATTCAATGCAAGGGTCTCAGGCTGGCCTTGCCCCACTTCAGACTGGAACTGGGGGACTTTACTCCTGAGTGTTTCCCTGTTTGGATACAGTCCTGCACCCGTAGCTCATGTCCTATTGGCATTTTTAGTTTTGTGACACTGTTGTGAAGTTATGTTTGCTTTGTGCTTTGGTGACATGGGAAAGTGTCAGCTCCCCTCTTGGATCTGTTAGCCCTGAGTGACAAGCGGCCACTCTGTTCCCAGGGGCAGGACAGGGTGACACTGTATTGGCTATTGTGCAATAAGCCTTGCCCTCTCCTGCTGCTTTTCCCACACTGCTGTGGCACTTGACCTTCGATGGCTGGTGTTCCTGTGCCGGCCTCTCAGCAGCCGTGTGGCATCATTAGGAGCTAGTTACTTCTTCGCAACCCAGCATACTTGTCACGTGACATTGGGAGAGTCATGTCACCCCTCAGAGCCTCAATTTCCTCATTTGTTAAAAGGAGGAGATAATATCTTTTTCCCAATTGAGTAGCAAGAACTAAAGGAATCCATTGTTTGCAAAGTGCTTGCATTGAATGTCATCTTCTTCCTGGGAATCATCATAGCTCACATACTGAGCCCTTACTATGTGCCCTGCATTGTTAGATTACTGTCTCACAATAACCTGAATAGGCAGTTGATCCATTTTACAGACGAGGACACTGAGGCTCAGGCAGTTTAGGTCATTTGTCTAGGATAACTCTGCCAGGAAGTGCTTGAGGCATGATTGGAACCTAAGTGGTCTGACTAGCAGGTGTTCTCTGAAGTCACTACACACATTTGAAGTCACTACATAAGACTGCAGCGAGAGCAGAACCCAGTGCAGGCAGCTGCTCAGGCAGTGCTTGCGTAAAGCACCGAGTGAGCATGCGGCTCTAAGCAGTGGATCTTGGCTTGATATTCATGGGTAAAGCAGGAGTCAGGATGGTGCCAGGATGTGGAGCAAGATGGAAATCCAGGTTAGCGATAAGCCCTGCCCTTCTCTCTAGCCACTTGCTATGTATACACACAAGTGGGCAGGTATCAGGGTGTATCTCTGGCGGTTGTGGATAAGTAGATTACTGGAGATAACAAGGGAGGAAACAGCAGTGGGTTCCTCCCTTCCCGCTGCTATGTACTGTCTTCTGGGTCCAGGCAGAGATGTATACTCCTTGGTATAAATAAGTTCACATTAGCTGTATTGCAAACCTTAACCATACTACAAAACGTATGCCGAGAGGGAGGGCTGGTGGTACCATTCCACATGTGCTCAGGTAGGAACACACAACCCAGTCACACCTTGGGGCTCCTGGAGCCCAGCTTCCCAGCAGCCTTACCTGCCTGGAGACCAGCTGAAAAGCCTTCTCTCCTGAAACTGGGGGCAGCTCAAAGGGGTGCCACAAAGTCCCATCAAGCCTCTTACTTGAACAATACTTTCTCTTACTTTACACCCAGTTTGAAAGGAACTGGCTCTTTTACAGAAGGCCCAGCAACTCAGCAGGCCCTAAGGGCGTCAAACACTATTACTCATAGCGATGTCTGTGGGCCATCAAGGAAAAAGTGAAACTGGGTTCATTTAAAAAGCAGGGATCATGATAACCCATTTGGGAAAGATTTCCAATGGAATAAAAATGTGTGGCTCTCAGAAGTGTAAACTCTCCACAGTCTAGAATAACTTATTCCCCAGAATTTAGATAGCCTAGAGTTTATTAATTGGCATATGAATAAGCACCATTTATTTAACCCTGTGTGCCAGACACATATGCTCTCATTTAATCCATAAAACAACCCTGTTCATCACTGTCACACAAGTGAGCGACCCCAACCCCCAGCCAGAACATGACTCCCGCAGCTGGTAAGAGGCAGAGCCAGATCTCAGTCCTTGTCCACACCAGCTCCCAAGACTCCAAATACACTGCCCTTATGACTACTGGGATTTATGAAAAAGCACAAATGACTGAAGTCATGCATCGGGAGATGGCAAAGGTGGGATGGAAGGAGAGTCATTGCCCTCTGGGTGGGCATGTGGTGGCACCAAGGACATCGGGCAGAATGGGACTCTTCTGAGAGACCAGGGAGCAGGGGAAAAGCCACCAGCTAATTTCTGGCCCCGCCCACCACCCCATGCAGTTTAAAGGTTATGTGGCTGCACCTGTCGGGTAGGTAGCACACTCCTTGCTAGATGCTGGGGATGCAGATGTGAATGTGTTACCAGCTTTACCCTTGATAACAAATGGTGCATTTTGATTTTCATAAAATTGTGAATAATTAGATAATCACTCTTAGTGGTATTCAGGTTCTGGGTATACACTCTATTCTATTGTTGCAGTATTATTTTTGTACTTCAGAACAAGCAGATCTAAACCATTTAATCACATACTGCTCAGTCATGGAAACAGTATGTTGATGACGTGGCCATAGTTAGAGCGAGACCTCTTGAATGGAGGCCAAACAGTAGTGTTCTCTTTACAACTGCTCGACCGGAAAGCACCTCTGATGCTGAATGACTGGCTCACTTTCTCTTCACAATGGCATTTCTTTCCAAGAGATACATTTCACCCTTCTCCCGGAGCCACTATCCTAATGCTACACTGCCTTCCGGCCCCACCAGGCTGTCCGGCATATGGGTCTGGATTTATAGTTGAATCCATAGGTGCATTTGTTTTGTGGCATTTTTCTTGGGTTCCTTACTTAGAATGTCACCCCTTCCCCCCCACCCCCCCCCCACACACACACACACTTCACTTGAAGGCTAATTGCAGTATAAACTTATTATCCTCATTGGTTTAACACAGTGCGATTATTATGTTTTCTTGTTACAGCTAATAATCAGGTTCTTTACTTCAGTCGATCTGTCAAAATTTCCCCTCTTTGATTTCAGCCTGCGTGATATGGAAGGATGTGGCATTATAAGCAAACAAATGACTGGCATGCTCCTTGAAATTCTGTCAGGGGTAATAAGTGAATCAAAACAAAGTCACTCTTCAGCTGCCATCACCTTCCCCCTTTTATTTCTTTGAGCCTTTGACAGCAGCCTGGGGGTGTAGAGAGAGAGCTAAGCTCAGGCAGGTGGAGGGATCAGAGTGGGAAAGCAATGGAAAAGACGCCTCAGATGCTAGGGTGAAATGATTCTGGAGCTTTTCTCTAGACTCGTTTCTTTGGAGCTGGGGGTGGGGACGGTGGTTTTGTTCTTTCTTCTTGTGTGGTTCTTTTTGCTGTTCATTTCTTCTGAACGTTCACAGATCAAGGATCAGTGGACTCAGGGTTAAAGTAATAGCAGCCCTCAAGGCTCCAGAACTCTGGGGAAGAGAGGGCTCTGGAGAAGCGGATTCTGAGTGTCTGAGGCTTAGACAGGAAGCCTGCATGCTTTAGCTTAGCCGCTGCCTCAAGTCTTTCACGCGTACCCAGCTCCATTTTTGCTGAGTTGTGCAATCCCCCGGGGGAGTCTGTTTTGATGCCTGGGGATATTGTGGGTTTATTTTCCAAGGGTGCCCCTTGGGAGAATGGTATTCACTGCATGAACTACTGAGACAGCTAGTGACGTAGATGGGGCTGACTCATGTCAGGGCTTCTTAGCATGGCCTGTGAAACTGGTTTTTAAAATAAACCTGGGTGTTTTCTTGTGACTCACTTATGCAAAAAGTTGAGAGCTGGAGACGAGGGAGGGGAGGGGAAACTCCAGATAATTAATGATTCTTGGGGATGGATCCTGATTAATGAGCCTGAGCTATAGAGTGATTTATTTTCTCTCTTCCTTGCTCTTTTCAATCGATAAAGAGACTTGAGATCATGGTTTGAGGATTCACTGCGAGAACACATTATTTAAGTCTCAAATGTAATCAGTTTCCCAAGGATTTGCCCTTTTTTCTTTCTGTTCAGCTCAACGGGGCAATCACTCACCCACTCACCGACCTGCTGCGGTGTGCCCCCTCCCTGTGAGGCAGCAATGATGGGCAAGACACAGTCTCTGCCAAAATATGATGGTGAGGGTGCGAAGGTGGTTCCAGTGTTCAAGTTCTCTACACTCTGCATCATATGCAGCTCGGGATGCAATCAGGGAATCACGAGGGGCTTCATGGGAGGGAGGCTGGGGACTGGCATTGGGTTGGGCCTTGCAGGGTGGCCCTAGGTGGAGGCACTAGGGTGAGGGCCGGCATGCATTTGGAGACTGGGAAGTGTGAGGTTTGTCATTTTCCTAAGGGTCAGCATAATCATTACCACTGAGCACTTGGTATGTGTAGACATATCTCCTTCAGTCGCTGTAACACAGAGTGAGTGGCAATTTTATTTTTTTCTGTAAACAGCTGGATAGTAAATATTTGAGGCTTTGTGGGCCAAAAGGTCTCTCTGTCACCACTACTCAATTCTGCATTGTAGCGTGAAAGTAGCCATGGACAACACATGGTGTGACCGTACCAGTAGAACTTTGTTTATAAACACATGTCAGCTGGGTTTGGCCCGCTCCCAATGTGCCACTCCCTGTTTCTAATATATTTGGCATAATCTCCATTGTATGGAGGAGAAAACTGAGGTCTCAGCAAAGCTAATAGAAATTCATTTGCCCAGAGCCAGGGGCCTACTTGACTTGGTCGATTCTAAAACCCATGCGCTTAACTTCCACACGCACTGCCTCCTCTGCAAAAGGGTCAGACATGGTCTGGGGAAGAGCAGGGGATAATACGACGTCCTTGAATCTCAGTGTGATCGCTGAGAACTTTAATTCAGTGGGAAGTGGGGAGTCATTGATGATCTTTTGAGCAGGCGGTCAGATGAGAGCTATGCTCTGGGAGATTAAGTTGGCAGCGGTGTGCCGGTGGATTAAAGCTCAGAGAAGAAGAGCTCTTGTTTTAAACAGCTTGAGGTAGAGAGATTCATTTCTTTGGCAGAGCCATTTCTGACTGCTGTGCAACATTAAAAGTTCTCCCTGGTGTACCAGCTACCTGCATGACTTGGACACAGGTCTGGCCCTTTGCCTTTCAATGTTTTTCTCCCTCCCTCTTGCCCTGTTAACAATTTCATTTAATGATCCTTGACTTTTCAGATTGGCCACTGTGATGACCAAGATGGCACACCATTTCCTTAGCTTTCTCAGTGCTTACAAAGTTGAAAATGATCTTTTGCTCTATTAGATGTTTAATCTCTGGCAACTTGGAAGTCACAGGGAAGGAAAGTAAGGAGGATTTAAGGGTGGTCCCAGGTGTGAAATAGCACCACACTGCAGTGCACAGTGCATTTGTGGGTCTCTGCACTGGAAGACTGGGCTTCCGGGAGGGGGTGGGGTGGGCAGGGCTAATCTGTCCTCAGGTCTTGAGGAGATAGAAAGTACAGTCCTGCCTTTCCCTTTTGGGGATGATACCCTCACTGTCCCAGGTGGATAGTCAGAGGTGCCCCCTGTCTGCTTTGCAAGATCAGGCCCTGACCGACAGACCCCATCCCAGGGCCCTGAGAGGCAAGGAGGGCCCCATTGTGTGAGATTACTCTGGGCAGGATGTTCTGAAGAATAGAATGGAGGGCGAGAGTCCCGGTGAGGGCAGGGCTCCCGCTGCTCTTTAGTCACAGGAGGTCTACAGGCCGGCTGCTGGAGATACCATGATAACCTTTATCATTTGGATGCAGACACCATATGGGTTAGTCTGTGAACTGTTGGTGCTAATAAATGCCCAGTTGAGGTAGGATAGTTATCTTTTTTGAGTAGTCATTTGCTTGTACCACTCTGGGGGAGAAAAAGTGCTGATAAATGTGGTCTACATGTCCCTCCATTAGCTCAGAAATCCATGCAAGGAGCTTAGCGCTCAAAATTGGTAAGGAGGTTTTAAATTGTGTTTGCATTTGGCTTATGTCAGTTAGGAAAGTTTTCAATGAGAGCTTTTTCATGCTTGTTGGCCTGTTTGGAAGAAAACATCCTTTTGTGCTGATTGTGTGACCGAGAGGAGCAGGTCTGTGTATGGCCGCCAAGGGGTCTGCGCTCCTGATCTCATGGGCGACCCAGTCTCTGCCTTTCGGGGTGCGGTGTACACCAATGCTGCATTCAGATATGTTGGAATTTGCTGGGTTTTGTTCACAAAATCCCAACAGTGAACATGATGCCTGGCTTTTCAATTACACCGATTAAATTTGAGATTACTGCGAGGCCATCAGTAACTCCACTCACACAAGAGTAATTGAGGGGCTCTGTGTTTTCGTACTTGGCTTTTTTTTTTACAAGGGACCCAGGCTCCTGAGAACTCGGTTAACTCAATAGCCCTTCATACCCAGAAATGGCCCATTAAAAGATGCCTATTGGGTGGTAACCTCCCCATACGTTTTCTCAATAAAGAGAAAAAGATTGGACGGGGCGGGGTGGCGGCGGTGGGGTGGGGGAGGCCTCACTTGCATTTAGAGCCTCAGCCTCTCAAAGCGTCTGGCGCAGACTGTTTAGTTCCGTGTCCCCTGGCCCATTCAGGCCTCTGCGTGTTTTGAAGCTTTCTTTAGCTTTTCCCTGAGCCTTGACGGCAGATCTCTCAATAGGCGAAAGCCCAGCTATGGCTGCTGAATGCCCCCTCGGCACAATGCCCTGAATGTTAATGGCGCTGGCTGGCCCCAGACAGCTCACCCGCGGGACGGGGGCTGCTGCACAGGCCCAAGCAGCTGCCTCAGACCAGATGGGGTCCGACTGGCTTCCTAAAGTTGCTTCTTTGCTCTTTTGCAGATCTACACGGACTGGGCCAATCACTATCTAGCCAAATCAGGCCACAAACGTCTCATCAAGGATCTCCAGCAAGATGTGACGGACGGTGTCCTCCTGGCTCAGATCATCCAGGTTGTGGGTAAGAGCAGATTTTACACCGGGGATGGATGAGTCACCGTGGAGACCCAGGCAGGGTCGAGTAGAGCAAGGGGAATGGAACACTGTAATCTCTAAGAGAAATACGATATTCCTGTCCCGTATGTTGAGAATTTATTTGGCTGGTGCTCTGGGAGTGTGGG
Organism: Myotis lucifugus; assembly: GCF_000147115.1. Lineage (NCBI taxonomy): Eukaryota > Metazoa > Chordata > Mammalia > Chiroptera > Vespertilionidae > Myotis > Myotis lucifugus. The sequence goes on along the minus strand of NW_005871172.1, from coordinate 129,199 downwards.
TACCAGCTCCCTTTTCCTGATAAGATCACCCACATAGCAATCTAATCTTGATCGTCTGAAAAGAAAGACTTTGGCCAAGGCTAGAAGAATATGCTGGTGGTTTGGGACGGGCTCTCTGCCCCCCTTCAGACCTCCTGCTGTCTTTCTGGCTCTCACATTCTCTCATTCTTGCCCCTTCTCTGTTGGTACCTTTTGTGTGGATTCCTCTGGAAATATTTCCAAAAAATAAAAAGATTTTAAAAAGCAACATGAGGTTGGTTTCATCCTGCCAACTCTAATTGGGCTTGAGAAGTCAAAGGATCAGACTCTGGAGAGGGCTGGTTCTGGTTTTAGCACTAGGGGAAGGGAACGGGGTGGTGGGGTCGTTAATGCCATGGCCATGTGCTGGGAGGAGAGGGTTGGTCCAGGAGGGCAGCTTTGCCTTGGGCTTTAAGGGATGTGCCCAGGGGTCCTGCCCGGGAGCTCAGCAGACCGAGAAGGCAGGAGGTCAGATATATGGCATTAGGCTGAGTGTTGTTGCTGGCAACGGCCAACTCATGCCAAGAGAGAAGGCACAGAGAAAGGACAGCCCCTTGGGTGTTGTATTGTTGGGAAAGTTGCGTACCCTTCAAGTGTGAGAAGTAGCCTTGTTTAGTTGTAACTCTGCTCACATCTGTGGGGGCTGTGCCTGAAAACACAGGCATGTCGGCCCTTAGCTAAAACTTTCAGACTGTGGCTGCCACTCAAGGCGAAAGAAGCTTCCCTGCTGTCCTGAGATGGGGTTCTTCAGACTAGCTTCCATTGGTCCTCCTTTTCCGTCTCTCCTTTTTCCTCTCCTCCCTGGATTAGTTTCTGTTACTGTAAACGAATTGCCACAAACTTAGCAGCTTAACACAATGAATATCTATGATCTCGCAGTGACTATGTACTGGGGGTGCAGGCGTGACTTAGCGGGGCGCCTGTGCAAGGTTGTAGTCCAGGTGTCGGCCAGGGTTGCGTTCTCATCTGGAGGCTTGAACAGGGAGAGGTCCAGGTCACTCAGAGAGTTGGTGGAATTTATCTCCTTGCAGGTATAGGAGGTGAGTCCCGACTTCTTGCTGGTTGTTCACTGTAGGCCCCTCTCAGCTCCTAGAAGCCCCTCTCAGCTTCTGGCCATATGGGTCTTCCAACATGGCCACTTTAGTCAACTTCTTCAGTATCAGCAAGAGAAAAAAGGTTTTTGTTGGGAGAAAGAACCTTATATAATGTACCATCCTATCACCTTTGCCATATCCTGATGGTTAAAAATAAACCCTTGGTCCCACCACACTCAACAGGAGAGTATTGTACAAGGGTTTAAACTTAGGTGAGAGGATTCTTGGATCTGCCACACTCCTTTCTTCTTTTCATCCTCTTCCTCCTCCCCTTTATCATCACTCCTACCAAGCTCTTTTGAATGTTTCTCTCATTTAATTTCCTCTACATCTCTATGAAGTAGGCAGTATTCTCCCCATTTTACAGATGCAGAAACTGAGGTCCATGAGCCAGTAGCCCAATATCACATCACTAGTGTGCAAGGGGAATCTAAGCTGGGTGAGTCTGCTTCAGAAAATTCTGTTCTGTGCTTGGCGGCATTATACCCCCCTGTTAATCCAGAAACACTGAACCCAGTACAAGGCTCTTCCTCTCTTCCCTTCAGTTCAGTAGGCAGTCATGGAGCACTGACTGTGGCCAGCATTCTGCTCCTTCCTGGGACTGGAGGCAAGTGTGCAAGGCTTGTGACCTTGCAAGGAGTAGCATCTTCTTGGAAAGGCCTGCCTGTAAGAGATGACTTGCACCTGAACTGGGTTTGGTTCCCCATCTCAGCAGGGTCACATCATGTAATGGACCAACTCTGACTGAGTCTTGGGCCATGCAGAGTGTTTCTACCAGGAGTCCTCTCTGCTTTCAGCACAGACAGAAAGACAGAAAGTGGGAGAGGACCGTGCCCAGAGGCCTTGCCCTCATCCCGGCTCCATCCCTCCCCACTGTGGGACCTCCGAAAAGTCACTTAACTTCTGCTATCTCTGTTTCCCCTTCTTCACAATGGGCACAGCCATGCCTGCTTTGTCTGCTTTTGTGGCAGTTTTATGAAATGCCAGGTAGGTATCAAATATGAAATATGTTTAAAAACTGTGAAGTGTTCCTGGATAGCAACTGGTAGGTGCTGCCTAGAAAGGTTGGTGGAGAAGGGTGATGAGGCTTTGGTAGCAGTGTCAGTGTGTCATGATAGATTAGTGATGTCTGTCGGGGGCCCAGAAGTGGTGGATGGTAGTATGTATGTCGTGAATTCAGTAAACATAGTGCTACAGAAATGTAAGCCAGCATGGTTCTTCCTGTTACTCAGGAGGTTGTTTCCCTGAATCTACTCAGATGACATCAGCATTGCTAGACAGTTACTCCTCTGGGCCTGGAGCTACTGAAGTAGGCGTCAGAGGCTCAAGTGAGTGCCCGTGACCAGGCGACCCTTCAGGCCAGCAGCCCTGCAGGAGAGGCTGGAGGGACCTCTATCATTCCACTGGCTGCTGTCCTGGCCCTGGGTCTGCGTCATCTTCTTTTCTGGGTTCACAGCATTTAGCAAGGATTAGGGATGAGAATTTTATGCACTGCAGCCCCTGCTTCTGCAAGTCTGGGTCGAATTTTTCCAACAGGTGGCCTGGAGGTTTCCCCTTCTCAGCATTCGATATTCTTCTGAACATTCTTCTAAACTGTATGTCATACCTTCTTCCTTTCCAGGACTCTGCTGCAACTCTTAGCTCTAAATTTAGGAAGGGACCTTTAGAAGCCCCAACCTGATGCATGTATGCAGTTAATAAACTCTGTTAAATACTATGATGGGCAGCTTACTACCTGCTCAGGAAACTAGATCTAACATGGAGAATTGGAATCCTTCAAAAGCTCTTTTATTAGGTTGAAATCTACCCCCTTGGTGGTATCTCCGTACAAGTACTAGTTCTTTCCTCCAGGGCGACAAAAAACAATCTAATCAGATACAATGAGAGCATCAAAATAGTTGAGGATGGTCATGGATTATAACCATGGAACAAAATGGAACTCTGTAAGTCTATACTGATAGACAGATAGATACATCAATGGAGCAGAGAGGGCCCCACTGTCCAGGCGAATGCTGACCGATAAATGTGGAGGGAAGCACAACCTTTCGGTAAAGATTAGTTAAGGCGAGAATTACCAATGGATGCAGAAATCGAGAGAAGGAAGTTTGATGAGGGGCAGACTATTTGCATGGTCTCAGTGTCTCTCACTAATTGCTTATTGGTTCCCAGGGAAATATAGTAACCACACAGGGGAGAATCCAGACATCATGGCCAGAGGGTCAAGATGACATTACTGGTAAGGGACAGATGGATGTCAAAGTGC